>NC_077227.1:283654557-283954817 GCF_027887165.1 Monodelphis domestica
TTGGAAATTAAACAATATGATACTCCAAAACCGTTTAGCTAAAGAAGAAATCATAGAAACAATTAATAATTTCATCAAGGAAAATGACAATGGCGAAACATCCTTTCAAACCTTTTGGGATGCAGCCAAAGCGGTAATCAGAGGCAAATTCATATCCCTGAAAGCTCATATTAACAAACAAGGGAGAGCAGAGATCAATCAATTGGAAATGCAATTGAAAAAACTCGAAAACGATCAAATTAAAAACCCCCAGCAGAAAACCAAATTAGAAATCCTAAAAATTAAGGGAGAAATTAATAAAATCGAAAGTGATAGAACTATTGATTTAATAAATAAGACAAGAAGCTGGTACTTTGAAAAAACAAACAAAATAGACAAAGTACTGGTCAATCTAATTAAAAAAAGGAAGGAAGAAAAGCAAATTCACAGCATTAAAGATGAAAAGGGGGACAGCACCTCCAATGAGGAGGAAATTAAGGCAATCATTAGAAATTACTTTGCCCAATTATATGGCAATAAATACACCAATTTAGGAGAAATGGATGAATATATACAAAAATACAAACTGCCTAGACTAACAGAAGAGGAAATAGAATTCTTAAATAATCCCATATCAGAAATTGAAATCCATCAAGCCATCAAAGAACTTCCTAAGAAAAAATCCCCAGGGCCTGATGGATTCACCTGTGAATTCTTTTTTTTTTTTTTAAATATATTTATTTGATCATTTCCAAGCATTATTCGTTAAAGACATAGATCATTTTCTTTTCCTCCCTCCCACCCCCCATAGCAGACGCGTAAGTCCACTGGGCATTAGATGTTTTCTTGATTTGAACCCATTGCTTTGTTGATAGTATTTGCATTAGAGTGTTCATTTAAAGTCTATCCTCTGTCATGTCCCCTCAACCTCTGTATTCAGGCAGTTGCTTTTTCTCGGTGTTTCCACTCCCATAGTTTATCCTTTGCTTATGAATGGTGTTTTTTTTTTCTCCTGGATCCCTGAAAGTTGTTCAGGGACATTACACCGCCACTAATGGAGAAGTCCATTACGTTCGATTATACCACAGTGTATTAGTCTCTGTGTACAATGTTCTCCTGGTTCTGCTCCTCTCGCTCTGCATCACTTCCTGGAGGTTGTTCCAGTCTCCATGGAACTTCTCCACTTTATTATTCCTTTGAGCACAATAGTATTCCATCACCAACATATACCACAGTTTGTTCAGCCATTCCCCAATTGATGGGCATCCCCTCGTTTTCCAGTTTTGGGCCACCACAAAGAGCGCAGCTATGAATATTTTTGTACAAGTCTTTGTGTCCATTATCTCTTTGGGGTACAGACCCAGCAGTGCTATGGCTGGGTCAAAGGGTAGATATTCTTTTGTCGCCCTTTGGGCATAGTTCCAAATTGCCCTCCAGAATGGTTGGATCAGTTCACAACTCCACCAGCAATGAATTAATGTCCCTACTTTGCCACATCCCCTCCAGCATTCATTACTTTCCTTTGCTGTTATGTTAGCCAATCTGCTAGGTGTGAGGTGATACCTCAGAGTTGTTTTGATTTGCATCTCTCTGATTATAAGAGATGTAGAACACTTCTTCATGTGCTTGTTAATACTTTTGATTTCTTTATCTGAGAACTGCCTATCCATTTCCCTTGCCCATTTATCAATTGGAGAATGGCTTGATTTTTTGTACAATTGATTTAGCTCATTATAAATATGAGTAATTAAACCTTTGTCAGAGGTTTCTATGAAGATTTTTTCCCAATTTGTTGTTTCCCTTCTGATTTTAGTTATATTGGTTTTTTTTGTACAAAAGCTTTTTAGTTTGATGTAGTCAAAATTATTTATTTTACATTTTGTGATTCTTTCTATATCTTGCTTGGTTTTAAAGCCTTTCCCCTCCCAAAGGTCTGACATGTATACTATTCTGTGTTTACCCAATTTACTTATGGTTTCCTTCTTTATGTTTAAGTCACTCACCCATTTTGAATTTATCTTGGTGTAGGGTGTGAGGTGTTGATCTATTCCTAGTCTCTCCCACACTGTCTTCCAATTTTCCCAGCAGTTTTTATCGAATAGTGGATTTTTGTCCCAAAAGCTGGGATCTTTGGGTTTATCGTATACTGTCTTGCTGAGGTCGTTTTCCCCCAGTCTATTCCACTGATCTTCCTTTCTGTTTCTTAGCCAGTACCAAATTGTTTTGATGACTGCTGCTTTGTAATATAGTTTGAGGTCTGGGACTGCAAGGCCCCCATCATATGTGTTTTTTTTCATTATTTCCCTGGATATCCTTGATCTTTTGTTCTTCCAAATGAACTTTGTTATGGTTTTTTCTAAATCAGTGAAGAAGTATTTTGGTAGTTCAATGGGTATGGCACTAAATAGATAAATAAGTTTGGGTAGGATGGTCATTTTTATTATATTGGCTCGTCCTATCCATGAGCAGTTAATATTTTTCCAATTGTTCAAGTCTAGTTTTAGTTGTGTGGCGAGTGTTTTGTAGTTGTGTTCATATAGTTCCTGTGTTTGTCTTGGGAGATAGATTCCTAGGTATTTTATTTTGTCTAAGGTGATTTTGAATGGGATTTCTCTTTCTAGTTCTTGCTGCTGAGCTGTGTTGGAGATATATAGAAAAGCTGATGATTTATGTGGGTTTATTTTGTATCCTGCAACTTTGCTAAAGTTGTTGATTATTTCAATTAGCTTTTTGGTTGAATCTCTAGGATTCTTTAAGTAGACCATCATGTCATCCGCAAAGAGTGATAACTTGGTCTCCTCCTTGCCTATTCTGATACCTTCAATTTCTTTATCTTCTCTAATTGCTACTGCTAGTGTTTCTAGTACAATGTCAAATAGTAGAGGTGATAATGGGCATCCTTGTTTCACTCCTGATCTTATTGGGAATGCATCTAGTTTATCCCCATTGCAGATGATATTAGCTGTTGGTTTTAGATATATACTGTTTATTATTTTTAGGAATGACCCTTCTATTCCTATGCTTTCTAGTGTTTTTAATAGGAATGGGTGTTGTATTTTATCAAAGGCTTTTTCTGCATCTATTGAGATAATCATGTGGTTCTTGCTAGTTTGCTTGTTGATGTGGTCAATTATGTGGATGGTTTTCCTAATGTTGAACCAGCCCTGCATCCCTGGTATGAATCCTACTTGATCATGGTGAATGATCCTTCTGATCACTTGCTGGAGTCTTTTTGCTAGTATCCTATTTAAAATTTTTGCATCTATATTCATTAGGGAGATTGGTCTATAGTTTTCTTTCTCTGTTTTTGACCTGCCTGGTTTTGGAATCAGTACCATGTTTGTGTCGTAAAAGGAGTTTGGTAGAACTCCCTCTTTGCTTATTATGTCAAATAGTTTGTATAGTATTGGGGTTAACTGTTCTCTGAATGTTTGATAGAATTCACAGGTGAATCCATCAGGCCCTGGGGATTTTTTCTTAGGAAGTTCTTTGATGGCTTGATGAATTTCAATTTCTGATATGGGATTATTTAAGAATTCTATTTCCTCTTCTGTTAGTCTAGGCAGTTTGTATTTTTGTATATATTCATCCATTTCTCCTAAATTGGTGTATTTATTGCCATATAATTGGGCAAAGTAATTTCTAATGATTGCCTTAATTTCCTCCTCATTGGAGGTGCTGTCCCCCTTTTCATCTTTAATGCTGTGAATTTGCTTTTCTTCCTTCCTTTTTTTAATTAGATTGACCAGTACTTTGTCTATTTTGTTTGTTTTTTCAAAGTACCAGCTTCTTGTCTTATTTATTAAATCAATAGTTCTATCACTTTCGATTTTATTAATTTCTCCCTTAATTTTTAGGATTTCTAATTTGGTTTTCTGCTGGGGGTTTTTAATTTGATCGTTTTCGAGTTTTTTCAATTGCATTTCCAATTGATTGATCTCTGCTCTCCCTTGTTTGTTAATATGAGCTTTCAGGGATATGAATTTGCCTCTGATTACCGCTTTGGCTGCATCCCAAAAGGTTTGAAAGGATGTTTCGCCATTGTCATTTTCCTTGATGAAATTATTAATTGTTTCTATGATTTCTTCTTTAGCTAAACGGTTTTGGAGTATCATATTGTTTAATTTCCAATTGGTTTTAGATTTGGTTTTCCATGTACCATTACTAATCATTATTTTTATTGCCTTGTGATCTGAGAAGGCTGCATTCATTATTTCTGCTTTTTTGCATTTGTGTGCTATGTTTCTGTGACCTAATGTATGGTCAATTTTTGTGAATGTGCCATGTGGTGCTGAGAAGAAGGTGTATTCCTTTTTATCCCTATTTATTTTTCTCCATATGTCTATTAATTATAATTTTTCTAAGATTTCATTCACTTCTTTTACCTCTTTCTTATTTATTTTTTGATTTGATTTATCTAAATTTGATAATGGTTGGTTTAAGTCTCCCACTAGTATGGTTTTATTGTCTATTTCTTCCTTCAATTCTCCTAGTTTCTCCATTAGAAATTTGGGTGCTATATTATTTGGTGCATACATGTTGATTAATGATATTTCCTCATTGTCTAGAGTCCCTTTTAACAAAATATAATTACCTTCCCTATCCCTTTTGATCAGGTCTATTTTTGCATTGGCTTTATCAGATATCATGATTACCACTCCTGCCTTCTTTCTATCAGTTGAGGCCCAGAAGGTCTTACTCCATCCTTTAATTCTGACCTTGTGGGTGTCAACCCGCCTCATGTGTGTTTCTTGAAGACAACATATGGTAGGGTTTTGGATTCTAATCCATTCTGCTATTCGTCTACGTTTTATGGGTGAGTTCATCCCATTCACGTTCAAAGTTATGATTGTCATTTGTGGACTCCCTGGCATTTTGATTGCCTTCCCTAATTCTAACCTTTTCTTCTTCGGCTCTACCTTTTAGTCCAGTGATTTACTTTGAATCAGTCCCCCTTGTCCCCTCCCTTGATGTTTCCCTTTTTAGTCCCTCCCTTTTTGTTCCCTCCCCCTCCCCCCTCTCTTTCCCTCCCTTTTTGTTCTCCCTCTCCCCCTCCCCCCCTTGGTTTTCCCTTCTCCTTACCCTTGTTGGGTAAGATAGAATTCAAGATCCCAATGGATCTGGATGTTTTTCCCTCTCAGAGTTGATTTCCCTGAGATTGAGGTTTAAGTAAACCCCCCCCCCCTCTCTTCCTCTCCTTCTTATAGGAGTTTTCTTCCCCTCCCCTTCCCCTGTGAATCTTTGTGTGAGAACCATTATTCTATTTGGTCTTTCTTTACCCCCTATTTATACATTCCATTTTCCCCACATATTAGTATACATAGGTTGATATAAATGTAGTCCTTATAGAAGAGAGTTTGAGTAAAAGAAGATAACATTTTTCCCCTTTCCTTAATATTTACCTTTTCAGGTATTCCTTGCTCTTTGATTTTCGGTATCAAACTTTCCACAGAGCTCTGGTCTTTTCTTTGCAAAAAGTTGGAAGTCTTCTATTTTGTTGAATGCCCATACTTTCCCTTGGAAGTATATAGTCAGTTTTGCTGGGTAGCTGATTCTTGGTTGGAGACCCAGCTCTCTTGCCTTTCTGAAGATCATGTTCCATGCCTTACGATCATTCAGCGTAGAACTTGCAAGGTCTTGTGTGACCCTGATTGGCATTCCTTTATATCTAAATTGTCTTTTTCTGGCTTCCTGTAGGATTTTTTCTTTTGTTTGATAGCTTTGGAATTTGGCAATTACATTCCTGGGAGTTGTCTTTTGGGGGTTTAGTGTAGAAGGTGTTCTGTGAGCTCTGTCAGTGGATGTATTGCCCCCTTGTTCTAGAATCTCTGGGCAATTTTCTTTGATTATATCTTGTATCACCATGTCCAGTTTGGTGTTTATTTCTGGCTTTTCTGGGAGTCCAATTATTCTTAAATTTTCTCTTCTCCCCCTGTTTTCCAGATCTATCACCTTGTCGGTGAGATATTTTATGTTCTCTTCTAATTTCTTGGTGTTTTGGCTTTGCTTTATTAGTTCTTGCTTTAAAGCCTGGTTTTCTTTTACAGTTTGGTCAAACTGGTTTTGTAGATGCGTGAATTTCTTTTGCATCATTTCCCACTTTTCCTCCCAGAGGGCTTCCATCTTTTTGGTCCTTTCTGATTCAAATTCTTCATGGGTTTGTGGAGAGTTTCTATTTCCTTTGGAAGATTTTGGAGAATTTTCTTGTATATCTTCTTCTATCTGCTCTGTATTTTGTATTTTGGCTCCATAGAATGTGTCCAGAGTCGCCCCTTTCTTCTTATTTTTCTTGGTATTTTGGGGCTTCTGTGTTTCTGTGGAGTTTGTCATCTCTGAACGTGGAGGATTGGCTTTTCTTGTCTTTGTCTGGTGATCAGTGGCTTTAGTCCTGGGCAGATGGTTCTATGAGCGTTCCCTGGGTTAAACTGAATATGCCTCACTGGAACTGGAATGGAAGGGTCGGACCACGAGGCCACACTCTCCCCCTGGCTCGATTTCCGGAAGTTGCCTTCAGAATCCCTGGCCGTGAGGCTGTTTCGTCGGCCTGCGGGGGGATGGGCTGCCGCTTCCCCAAGCTCCGAGAGCACAGACTTTCACTGAGACTTGGATAGCAGGATCCAGCCCGTGAGGCTGTCTTGCCCGCCCTGAGGGTTGCTGTTGTTTTGACCAGCTCTCTGGAGGCCCCAGGTAGTAACTTTCACCCGGACCGACCAGCTCTTTGCAGCGGAGGCCCCAGGCAGTAACTTTCACCCGGACCGACTGGCTCTCTGCAGCGGAAGCCCCAGGCAGTAACTTTCACCCGGACTGGGACTTGGGTAGAAGACCCTGAGGGTTGTTGTTCCTCAGACCCTGCTCTCTGAGCCCGGCGCGGCTGCCGCTTCCGGGAGCCTTGGACTCTGCGCTCCTACCCCTGAGGTCCGAGGGATCTCGGGTTCTGGCTTTTAAGGGGAGCCGTACGTTTTGAACCGGGTCCAGGTCCAGGAGGAGGGTTCCCAGGGTCTGTGCTGTTGATCGTTTTGAATTTCGGCGCCTTAGGAGCTTCTAGTTTGAGATCGGTCGGGAAGGGTTTTCCGGAGATCTGAACTTCAGCTTTCTCTAAGCCGCCATCTTAACCGGAAGTCTCACCTGTGAATTCTATCAAACATTCAGAGAACAGTTAACCCCAATACTATACAAACTATTTGACATAATAAGCAAAGAGGGAGTTCTACCAAACTCCTTTTACGACACAAACATGGTACTGATTCCAAAACCAGGCAGGTCAAAAACAGAGAAAGAAAACTATAGACCAATCTCCCTAATGAATATAGATGCAAAAATTTTAAATAGGATACTAGCAAAAAGACTCCAGCAAGTGATCAGAAGGATCATTCACCATGATCAAGTAGGATTCATACCAGGGATGCAGGGCTGGTTCAACATTAGGAAAACCATCCACATAATTGACCACATCAACAAGCAAGCCAACAAGAACCACATGATTATCTCAATAGACGCAGAAAAAGCCTTTGATAAAATACAACACCCATTCCTATTAAAAACACTAGAAAGCATAGGAATAGAAGGGTCGTTCCTAAAAATAAAAAACAGTATATATCTAAAACCATAAGCTAATATCATCTGCAATGGGGATAAACTAGATGCATTCCCAATAAGATCAGGAGTGAAACAAGGATGCCCATTATCACCTCTATTATTTGACATTGTACTAGAAACACTAGCAGTAGCAATTAGAGAAGAAAAAGAAATTGAAGGCATCAAAATAGGCAAGGAGGAGACCAAGTTATCACTCTTTGCGGATGACATGATGGTCTACTTAAAGAATCCTAGAGATTCAACCAAAAAGCTAATTGAAATAATCAACAACTTTAGCAAAGTTGCAGGATACAAAATAAACCCACATAAATCATCAGCTTTTCTATATATCTCCAACACAGCTCAGCAGCAAGAACTAGAAAGAGAAATCCCATTCAAAATCACCTTAGACCAAATAAAATACCTAGGAATCTATCTCCTGAGACAAACACAGGAACTATATGAACATAACTACAAAACACTCGCCACACAACTAAAACTAGACTTGAGCAATTGGAAAAACATTAACTGCTCATGGATAGGATGAGCCAATATAATAAAAATGACCATCCTATCAAAACTTATTTATCTATTTTGTGCCATACCCATGGAACTCCCAAAAAATTTCTTTACTGATTTAGAAAAAACCATAACAAAGTTCATTTGGAAGAACAAAAGATCAAGGATATCCAGGGAAATAATGGAAAAAAAACACAAATTAGCGGGGCCTTGCAGTCCCAGACCTCAAACTATATTACAAAGCAGCAGTCATCAAAACAATTTGGTACTGGCTAAGAGACAGAAAGGAGGATCAGTGGAATAGACTGGGGGCAAGGGACCTCGGCAAGACAGTATACGATAAACCCAAAGATCCCAGGTTTTGGGACAAAAATCCACTATTCGATAAAAACTGCTGGGAAAATTGGAAGACAGTCTGGGAGAGATTAGGAAATGATCAACACCTCACACCCTACACCAAGATAAATTCAAAATGGGTGAAAGACATAAAGAAGGAAACCATAAGTAAATTGGGTAAACACAGAATAGTATACATGTCAGACCTTTGGGAGGGGAAAGACTTTAAAACCAAGCAAGATATAGAAAGAATCACAAAATGTAAAATAAATAATTTCGACTACATCAAATTAAAAAGCTTTTGTACAAACAAATCCAATGTAACTAAAATCAGAAGGAAAACATCAAATTGGGAAAAAATCTTCATAAAAACCTCTGACAAAGGTTTAATTACTCAAATTTATAAAGAGCTAAATCAATTGTACAAAAAAATCAAGCCATTCCCCAATTCATAAAAGGGCAAGGGACATGGATAGGCAGTTTTCAGATAAAGAAATCAAAACTATTAATAAGCACATGAAGAAGTGTTCTAAATCTCTTATAATCAGAGAGATGCAAATCAAAACAACTCTGAGGTATCACCTCACACCTAGCAGATTGGCTAACATGACAGCTATGGAAAGTAATGAATGCTGGAGGGGATGTGGCAAAGTAGGGACATTAATTCATTGCTGGTGGAGTTATGAACTGATCCAACCATTCTGGAGGGAAATTTGGAACTATGCACAAAGGGCGATAAAAGAATGTCTACCCTTTGATCCAGCCATAGCACTGCTGGGTCTGTACTCCAAAGAGGTAATGGACAAAAAGACTTGTACAAAAATATTCATAGCTGCGCTCTTTGTGGTGGCCAAAAATTGGAAAACGAGGGGATGCCCATCAATTGGGGAATGGCTGAACAAATTGTGGTATATGTTGGTGATGGAATAGTATTGTGCAAAAAGGAATAATAAAGTGGAGGAATTCCATGGAGACTGGAACAACCTCCAGGAAGTGATGCAGAGCGAGAGGAGCAGAATCAGGAGAACATTGTACACAGAGACAAACACACTGTGGTATAATCGAACGTAATGGACTTCTCCATTAGTGGCCGTGTAATGTCCCTGAACAATTTGCAGGGATCTAGGAGAAAAAACACTATCCATAAGCAGAGGACAAACTGAGGGAGTAGAAACACCGAGGAAAAGCAGCTGCCTGACTACAGCAGTTGAGGGGACATGACAGAGGAGAGACTCTAAACGAACCCTCTAATGCAAATATTAACAACATGGCAATGGGTTCGAATCAAGAACATATGGGATACCCAGCGGAATCAGGAGTCGGCTCCGGCGGTGGGGGAAGGAAAAGAAAATGATCTTTGTCTTTAATGAATAATGCATGGAAATGATCAAATAAAATACAATAAAATTAAAAAAAAACTGCTGGGAAAACTGGAAGACAGTGTGGGAGAGATTAGGTATGGATCAACACCTCACACCCTACACCAAGATAAATTCAGAATGGGTGATTGACTTGAACATAAAGAAGGAAACTATAAGTAAATTAGGCGAACACAGAATAGTATACATGTCAGACCTTAGGGAAGGGAAAGACTAAAACCAAGCAAGACTTAGAATTAGTTACAAAATATAAAATAAATAATTTTGACTACATCGAATTAAAAAGGTTTTGTACAAACAATGTAACTAAAATCAGAAGGGAAGCAACAAATTGGAAAACAATCCTCATAAAAACCTCTGACAAAGGTTTTAATTACTCAAATTTACAAAGAGCTAAATCAATTGTACAAAAAATCAAGCCATTCTCTAATTGATAAATGGGCAAGGGACACGAATAGGCAGTTTTCAGATAAAGAAATCAAAACTATTAATAAGCACATGAAAAAGTGTTCTAAATCTCTTTTAATCAGAGAGATGCAAATCAAAACAACTCTGAGGTATCACCTCACACCTAGCAGATTGGCTAACATGACAACAAAGGAAAGTAATGAATGCTGGAGGGGATGTGGCAAAGTAGGGACTTTAATTCATAGCTGGTGTAGTTGTGAATTGATCCAACCATTCTGGAGGGCAAATTGGAACTATGCCCAAAGGGCAATAAAGACTGTCTACCCTATTATCCAGCCATAGCACTGCTGGATTTGTACTCCAAAGAGATAATAAGAAAAAAGACTTGTACAAGAATATTCATAGCTGCGCTCTTTGTGGTGGCCAAAAATTGGAAAATGAGGGGATGCCCTTCAATTGGGGAATGGCTGAACAAATTGTGATATATGTTGGTGATGGAATACTATTGTGCTAAAAGGAGTAATAAAGTGGAGGAATTCCATGGAGACCGGAACAACCTCCAGGAAGTGATGCAGAGTGAAAGGAGCAGAACCAGGAGAACAATGTACACAGAGACTGAGACACTGTGGTATAATCTAATGTAATGGATTTCTCCATTAGTGTCAATGCAATGTCCCTGAAGAATCTGCAGGGATCTAGGAGAAAAAACACTCTCCACAAGAAGGGGACAAACTGTGGGAGTAAAAACACCTAGGAAAAGCAACTGCTTGACTACAGGGATTAAGGGGACATGTCTGAGGAGAGACATGTATAAAAATTGTTTTGTGATTAGGTTTACATAGTTTCTGGATTTGGAAGCTATATTCCTTGGTTTTTTTTATTCTATCTATGATTAATTTAAGTAAATTTCTCATTATCTCTTTTTGCAGGTCATTGTTAGTGATATATAGAAATGATTTATGTGAGTTTATTTTATATCTTGCCACTTTGTTAAAATTATTGATAGTTTTAATTATTTTTAGTTGAATCTCTAGTCCTTTCTATTTTACATGTATCATAATATCATTTACAAAAAGAGATAATTTTATTCCTTTGTCCATTTTGATACCTTCAATTTCTTTTTCTTCCCTTATTGCAATTGCTAGCATTGCTAGTACAATATTAAATAATATTGGTGATAATGGGTATCCTTCTTTTACTCCTGATTTTGTAGGGAAAGCTTCTAACTTATCTCCTTTACAGATAGCATTTGCTAATAGTTTCAAATACATATGTATTAATCTAAGGAAAAATCTATTTATACCTATGCTTTCAAGTGTTTTTTAATAGGAATGAGTGTAGTTTATTGAAATGTTTTCTAATGTTTATGTAATCATGTGATTTTTTTTTGGGTTACTTTTTTATTGTAATCAATTATGTTAAAATTTTTTCTTATATTAAACCATCTTTGTATACCTGGTATAAATCCCTTTTGGTCATAATGTATAATCTTTGCAATATATTGTTGTAGTCTCCTGGCTAATATTTTATTTAGAATTTTAGCATTTTATTCAATAATGAAATTGGTTTCTAATGTTCTTTTTCTGCTTTTGCTCTTCCTGGTTTAGATATTAGAACTATATTTGTTTCATAAAAGAGATTTGGTAGAGTTCCTTTACCAATTGTTCTGAATAATTTATTTAATACTGGAATTAGATGATCTTTAATTGTTTGGTAAAATTCACTTGCAAATTCATCCTGATGCTTTTTCTTAGGAAGTTCTTTTCTAGTTTCTTCAATTTCTTTTTCTAAAATACATTTATTTAAATATTCCATTTCTTCCTCTGATAGTGTAGGCAATTTTTATTTTTGTAAATATTCATCTATTTCACTTAAGGTTTTACATTTATTGGCATGTAATTGGGCAAAATAACTTCTAATAATTGTTTTGATTTCATCTTCATTAGTGGTAAATTCACTGGTTCCATTTTTGATGCTGGTGATTTAGTTTTCTTCTCTTTTATAAAAAATCATATTGACCAATATTTATCTATTTTGTTGGTTTTTAAAAAACAAAATAAAACCACCTCTTATTCAATGATTTTCTTCTATTTGATATTGTTAATCTCACCTCTAATTTTTAAGATTTCCAATTTAGAATTTAATATGGGACTTAAATTTTATTTTTCTAGTTTGTAAATTTGCATATTGTATTCATTGATCTCTTTATTTTATTGATGTGAGCATGCAAAGATACAAATTTTTCTCTAATTGCTGCTTTTGTTGTATTCCATAGATTTTAGTATATTGTCTCATTATCTTTTTTTTTTTTAACCCTTACCTTCTTTCTTGGAGTCAATACTATGTATTGGTTCCAAGGCAGAAGAGTGTAAGGACTAGGCAATGGGGGTTAAGTGACTTGCCCAGGGTCACACAGTTGGAAAGTGTCTGAAGCCAGATTTGAATCTAGGACCTCCTGTCTCTAGGCCTGGTTCTCAAACCACTGAGCTACCCAGCTGCCCCTTATTATCATTTTAAAAATAAAATTATTGTTTCTATTACTTGTTCTTCAGTCATTCATTCTTTAAGATTATTTCATTTCCAGGTAGTTTTATTCCATGGTTCTTTATTAAATATAATTTTATTGCATTATGATATGAAAAGGATGCTTTTAACATTTCTATTTTTCTGCATTTAATTGTAAAGTTTTTGTTTCTTAATATGTGATCAATTTTTGTAAAAGAACCATGTGGCACTGAGAAAAAGGTATATTCCTTTCTATCTCCATACAATTCTCTTCATAAATCTATACTATCCAAGATTTTATTCATCTCCTCAATCTTTTTCTTATTTTTTGGCTGGATTTATTTAGTTCTAAGAGGGACAATTGAAATTCTTCCACTATTATAGTGTTGTTATTTATTTCTACCTGTAACTCCTCTAGCTTTCCTTAAAAAAATTTGAGTGCTATAACATTTGGTGCATGCATGTTTAGTATTGACAATGATTACTTTTCTATGTATCTTTTAACATAATATGTCCCCTTTATCTATTTTAATTAGTTCTATTTCAGCTTTAACTTTGTCTAAGATTCTTATTGCTACCCCTGCATTTTTTTGGTCTGCTGATGTATAAAGCCCGAGTTTCATCAGACTGGTTCTTGACTCAGTCATTATTACTCCACTGGGACACTGTATTCCTACTTATACAACTACCATTTCCTTCCTGGAATTCATTCTGTGCTCAGTACACAGGGAGGGACAATGCTCCAAACTACTTCTCTATACCTTTGTCAACTAGGAAAAACACAGAACTCTTAAATAGTCAAAATCACTCTTTAATCAAGGGAAAAGGGGTTAGCGCTACTAAATATGACAACAGAGCTGCTTTCCCAAGACTGCACAGAGTCAAGAGGCCCTGGTCACTAGCCCCTGGGAGTGTCACTGACTCAGGATGGACTCCGGGGAATAAAAGAACTTGGGGAACCTATATACCCTTTGGGAAATCCATGGGCAGGGAAAGATGATTGACATTACTATGGCTACAAGAAAAATGGGAGTGTTCAAACTACACTGACAAGATAGAAGCAGGCTAGGGAAAAGAATCATAGCTAGAAGCTAGGGTGCAAAAGAAGCGGGCTGCTTACAATAGTTACTAAAGGATGGTTCATGCCCAGGTCTGACCTTCCTGAGAAAGGTTCCAATACAATAAGGGATGCTACCTAAAACAAAGAATGTCCTTAGCTTATCTCACCCAGAGTCATCATTTCCCTTCAGGGTATATTTCTCATGGGAACAGGGAACTAGGACAAGCTTTTGGGGTCTCCAATCTACAAGCTAAATCTAAAATTAGGGTTCATCAGATGCCACTGGACTACAAGTTTGGGATTCCTAAATTCCATGTTGACACCTTGGATTAGTCACTTGGCTCTTACTTGTTGGTAAGCAACAGGGCTGTCACATGGAACCATTTTCTGCACCTAGTACTTGCCAAGAGATCTCCAGGGATTCCTTTCTATTGTCCAGCATCAGCCTCCTTTCTTGGCACCCGAAGACTCTCCACCACAGCAACTGTATGCCCCTGTCCTTCCCCCTATATTTGCAGACCTGTCTCTCTCATTTGCCCTGGGCTGAAAAAAAGATTCACTGTGATTTCTTGGCTTTTCCAATAAGAATTCAATCTGGGGCATTTTCTAGTGTTGCAGTTTGAGCTAGACTGTAATGCTCCCTCTTTTACCTTAATTCTTCTTTGGAGACTGCTTTGACTGAATTTATTTCGAAATGGAGATGTATAGAAAGTTGTATGTTTGCTGAATATAAGTAGACTATTTGTTAAATGTAATATGATCTACAAGTGTCTTATTTAATTTCTAACTTTAATGAATCAGCCAATCACACCTGGCCCAAAATAGATAAGGAAGAGTCTATTTTATGTTTAGGTGACAAACTTTGTCAAGTTTTTTCATTGTGAAGGTGAACTATCTTTGAGTTCTGTTCCATATCAAAATTGTGATCCCCTCAACATAGAAATAATACTGTAATCTCTAAAATGATACTTAATCCACAGCTCTCCATTCAAAGTATGTAGTATGGTTGTCTTTAGACCTCTACTTTGGACATTTTTGGCTCCCTAAGTGCCTGTCTCATGTGCCTGTAGTTTGATTTATTATATGATGCCAAATCCCTAGTACTTAGCAAATGAGCACATAAAAATTTTTGAGGTAGTTCTTCATTGTTTAAAATAGATCTTATTGCTAATGATGGATTTAAATATTAAGTACCTTTGTGTTTATTAAGCTTTTGATCTTTCCAAATACTAGTCAAATAACAAAATCATTTAGTAATCAAATATGGTACAAATGAGGGTTCAAAGTGTTATCTTGATCATGTGTTTTCCAACCAATAGAACTCATATTTTAAGTTTCAGATCAGTGCATTAAAGCCTTAATTATGTTCCCAATCACCAAATTTTCAACAGCCAATGTTATAAATTTGTGGGAGATTATTAATTCGATTTAGTGCTGAAACTACAACCTCTGATTTTTTAGTTCCAGTTATATTAGTTTAGCCTCAGTTCTGAAGTTGTTTTATATTTACAAGTTCAATCTTCTCCTCTACTCCTCTTTGGTGCAAACTTTTATCTCTATGGGATTACAAAAGCAAAGTTAGTGAAAGCATGTATTCAAGTTTATGGTACCCTCATGGCGAAAGACTACCAAGGAGGAAAAATTATTAAATTCCAGAACTTGCGGATCATGACTATTAGAAGATTCTTGGAGTTGGGAAGATCTTAGTTCAAATTCTGTCTGATACACTTGCTAAACAGGTGGCTACACTTCCTGGATAGGTTAAACTCTTTAGTAGGTCTCCTCATGGACAAAATGGGGATAGTATGGGTTGTTGATATGAGATAATGCCAATTAATTCACAAGCCAATTGACTGCGTTAAGTAGGCACTGGGTGGGAATACATATAAAGTTAAAGTTTATTCCTGCTCTAAAGGAGCTCCCAACCTAATGGGGGAGACAACGTGTAAACAACCATGTACAACCAAGTTATAGATAGGAAAACGTGGAGATAATTAAGAGAGGGGAGGAATTAATCTAAGAGCACTTTAGTTGGGATCTGAAGAGAGGTAGAGAAAAGGGAGAGCGTTCCAGGGGATGGGAGTGGAAAGCGGCCCTAGAAATTGCGGTTCGCACATGTAGTCGGGGCAAAATAAAAAGCTATTGTTATTTAATAAATAGGACCGCCGATTGGGCCAGCAAGCAGCCCCAGGCCATCCTAGAAAGTGCGGAGGTCGTATGGTGGCCGTTGCGTTCCATTTTTCGGAGGCTCCAAGAACTCCCGTGCCGGGGCTGCTCCCGGGCTCAACGCGCAGTTGCTCCCGAACGCTGCTCTTCGCTTCGCGGGAGTTGTGCGGAGAAGCGGAACGTATCACTTCCGCCTCCCCCAGGTTAGACCCTTTCCGCTTTCCGTTCTTCCCTGTGTGGAGAAGGGAGCCTCCAAACAGGTCGCTCCGGGTGGAAGGGGCGAGAGGCGCTCAGCAGCGCTGTTCCCAGGTCAGGCCCAAGGGAAGGATGGCGGCGACGATGGCAGCAGCCGAACGGTACTGTGTGGCCGAGGAGCGGAGTGGACACTGTGCTGTAGTAGATGGGAACTTCCTCTACGTCTGGGGGGGATATGTGGTAAGAGGACGAGGGCAGCTGGAGCCCTGACCTTAGGAGCCGACACGGTGGGAGGGGCGGGGGTTCAGTCCGGGGCCAGCCAGGGCTAGCTTGGTAGGAGGGGCGGGGATTGAAAGGCGGGGAGGGGCGCGCAGGGCCAGTCCAGGGCTCGGATTGGAGGGGGGGCGCGCAGGCCAGCCCAGAACTAGGGGGAGGGGTGAGGATTAGAAGTGGGTGGGGTGGGGAACGCGCTGGACCTGCCCTAGGATCAGTAATAGGGGCGGGGGAGAGGGTACGGGGTGGAGAGGGAAGCACGCTAGGCCCGATCCTGGAGCACGTACGGTTCTCTCCCGGAGAATGCAAGGAGGGAGAGGGGGAGGGGAAGGAATTTGTACGGCTGCTTCCTTAAGAGCGCGCGTGGGGAGGAGGAGGAGGAGGAGGAGGAGGGAGCATCCGCGGCCCTCTACTGAGGGCGCGCGGTGGGAGGGTGGCGCAACGGGGAGAAGGGGAGCACGCACGTTCCGCTCCTGGAGGCGGGGCGAGAGCACGCGCGGCTCCCTCCTGACTGGGTGGAACGGGGACAGACGACTCCCTCCGGTGGTGGCCTGGAGACCCTGGCGTATCGCACAAGCTCCCTGGCCCCCTCTCCTCACAGGTCTGCAGGCGGGGAAGTGTCCCGGGTTACAGCCTCTCTTCAGTCCGGACTACTCGTCCTCAAGTTTGGATGCGCCATGGAAGATCTTTCCCCTCAAAAAACCAGGCTCCCTTACATGAGCCCTCTACACCGACCACCCTACCTGCACTAAGGACACCAAGCCACCCAGCCCTAGTGTAGGCTAGAAGGGACCTTTGAGATAGATTAGTTCAACCTTCTTATTTTACCAAAAGATGAAACGAGGTGCCCTAAGGCATACAGCTAGTAAGTCCCAAGTATTGGATATTGAACCCAGATTCCCAGGGCAAAGTGCTTTACATTGTGCCATACTCCATTCCTTTTATTCCTTTATTTCCGCTATTAGTGATGGTCTTGCCACTATGCCTCCACCATTCCCATGAAGCTCTTCCATAACCCTCAATTTTCCCTCCTTTCTTTCTCTTTATACAGTGTTTGGTTCTCCTCTCAGCTACCTCTTCCAGAACCAGTAACTTCTCTGCATCAAAAATTGACTCGGCCTTAAAGTACTCCAGCAGGACCACAGTATTGTACCATAGTTGCCGAGTCCCACCATCTCTTAGAAATGTGATTGAAATCAAAAGATTTTTTTAAATTACTAGGTCACACTTAATTGCTAGTGTGGTACTAGATGGTTTCATGCCATGTGTTTTTCTTGTTGATATTTTTATTTTATCTTTTTGAGACTCCGAAGAGAACTTATTTTAATGTATAGAATTTGTTAAAAGTTAATATAACAATTCATACGACTGACTTATAACCTGTCAGCCTTTCATGGAAGTACACTACATAATTATCCATTTAAAATCAAATATTCTGCGTATCAATAAGATGGCAGATTGTCTTTCTTCCTGTAGCCAGGTGGAATTTTGGCTGGCTGCTATGGGAAGTGTGATTACCTGAATAAGCACTACTGTTGGCTCATTTCCTTATTAACGCTTTCTTCTGGTTCAAAGCAGACTGATTTATGGATATCTTAAGGGGTTACTGATATTGTATAAATTCTTTAATTGACTAATCTACCCTTTTTAAATTGAGGCAAGTTTCCTCTACTGTTTGGTTTCTCTCCATCCCAAAGGGTATACTTAAAAGGTTTTTACAAATCATGGTCATTCACTCTAATATAACAAATTTAACCAATATAGTAATGCCAATACACATTTAAAGGAAGAAGCATTTCTTTTCTGGTTGTAATAGGTGCTTTGAGGGAGGATACGTGAATTTCCTGCCTTCCTACTCCAGGATAGGAAAAACAAGGTCCTTTGACCTGGATTCTAATAGTCTTACCAAACCCAGTCTCCTGGTGTGTCCAGCTAAATTTTTGTTCACCCTCTTCCATGCCCTACCTTGCTACAGGTTCTATGATTCTTTTGCTTTTCCTGCTTTTTGTCAGACACCTAGTGCCTCCATTCCATGCTGGCATGGCAGAAGATGCATAGAGGAATCATTGTAGGGCATAGTCCTCTTCTACTTGTCTCTCTCTCTTCTCTGTATTTTGATCTGTAATGAGTAAATTCTTAATTAGGGAAGTAATTAAAGGTTCTTGATAATAGAACAGATCACATAGCTTTTTGGCAGAAGTAAATTGTTTCCAAAACTAAAAGCCCTGGAATCCTAGGGATCTTTGGGTAATATCTATGTGCTTGCATGCAAGGTTTAGCAAGTGTCCAGGGCTTAAGTTGTTAAGAAATATTTTGAAAGCTATGGACCTTTATTATTCCTAATTAAGGGAAAGTGAACCTTAATTTGGTAATTGAATTTTGATACTTTCAAGGTCAAAGGAGAAAAAAAGTTTTCACTTAAACTATATCAGTTGTACCAATCTTGAAGATATAGGGTCCCCAAGCTGATAATAAAAGATTTCTCTAACCCAACACTGTTCAAGTTTGTTTGTATATTATCTGGAAGGTTGAATGATGAACTATTATCTTCTTTTTGTGGACTAATTGGGTTCAAAAGTCACCTGGTATATAAGCTCAGTAGGTCCTGTCAGAATAGCCCATAATTTCAGCTAACTATGTTTAGATCATGAATCTATAGTCTTTGTAAGGCTAAGCAATGTTGTTAGCTGGGACTAAGGTATAAGCAGGAGAGAAAGGAAACAAAAAAAGTAGTAAGATCTAAGGAAGAAAGAAAAGTACATAGGAAGAATGATAAGAATTTCAAGAAGGATTACTGTCAGTGCCACTGGAAGAACATAAATTGCCTAGAATTGATCTACATCAGCAGTTTTCAAAATATGTTCTAGAGAGCCTCTGTGATCCTGAGATTAGGGGGTCCTCAAAGACAAAACTATTTTCATAATAATGCTAAGATTGTTTTAATTTCTAACAGTAAATATTGATAAAAAGAGTCTATATAAACAAAATCTTGGGGATCCTCAATTTATAAGAATAGAAAGGGATCCTGAGACCAAAAAGTTTGGGAATTGCTATCCAGATTGTTATAGCTTAAAGGTTCCTGGGATTCTTAAGTTTCTCCAGTTATTTCATTTTTACCCCTAGTATAAGTCATAGGAAGGCTGTAGGTATCTTGGACTAAATTAGAATCATCTCCATCCCAGAATATCTCCTCTCAAAGGTATTCTTAAAACAGGGAACAACCCAGGACTAAACTAGTTCTCTAGGTCACCGAGCTTGAAAACTGCAGTGCCTTCTAAAGGTAAGGGAAAGGTACTGTATGAAACAAATTATACTGCTTAGAAATCAACCAATCAATACAATCACCAGGCCCTCTTATGTGCCACATTGCTAAGTGCTGGGAATTCAAAGACAAAAATGAAACATGATTATTCCTTGCTCTTTATGATCCTTGTTATTGGTAAGAACTCTGTTGCTAGCACTACTTTGATACATATAATTCAATATTCTTTGCAAACTCTACATGTCAAAGAATTGATTTAACTTCTGTTAGCCATGACATTTAGGAACAATTTTGTTTTGATAATATAACATTTTTTCATATTTGTGTACAGGAAATGTTATGCATAAATATGTAAATCTTTTAATATTGTATTATGGATTTAAACACAATTTAGAACATTTATTCTGAATTTTAAAGTCAATAAGTATATCATGGTGTCTTGATTTATATTCCAAATTACAGTATAAAATTGCTGCTTCTGATTCAGAAGTATTTCAGTTTTTAAAAGAATTAATCATTTTTTTCTAAGCAATTGCTGTTCTACAGAAGGTATTTTACAACTTAAAATGTCTTAGCTCTATTTTTGTACTATTAAATGTACAAATCAAAATATTGCTTTTCTTATCAACTAACAAAGAAATGAGAGACTTTATTAGATAATTAGCCTTAGGATGATTATATATCATATCATCTTGTGATTTCTTATAATGTTTTAGAAATCAAAACCAATACTTTTACACTTAGTTCAACGTTCTAGTCAACATATATTTTTGCCCCATGAAAATTTTACATGTATTTTTTAATGCTGAATTTAAAAATGCAACCAGATTTCTTTGCCACCTATTTTGTTGAATCATGTGTGAATTTGCATATGAACTATGTAATATGATGAAATAATAAAGTGTGATTCACTTGTGGGACAGGACAAAGAGGTGAGTGTATAGTGAGAAATCATTAGTTGACATGTTCTTGCATTTTATATGAAATATCATTTTACATGCTATGTGGCATATATGCATCAAAATTCTAAATATGTAGTTGAATATTCTTAGAACTTCAGGTTATAGAACCATAGAGCTAGTGCTTGAAGTAACCTCAGAAACCATCAAGTCTGAGCTCTCATTCAATTTTTTTTAAAAAGCTTTTATTTTCCTCTGGAGTCGCTGTTGGTCATTGTATGGATTAGGGTTCTCCTGTCTTTCAAAGCTGTCTTTACAATGTTATTATTGTTTAAATTGTCCTGATTCTGTTCACTTCCTTTTGTATCAGTTCATACAAGTTTTTCCAGGATTCTCTGAAAACAACACTTTTATAATTTTTTATGGCACTATTCCATCCATATACCATAATTTATTTAGTCATTCCTTAATAGATAAATATCCCCTCAGTTTCTAGTTCTTTGCCACTACAAATAGACCTGCTATAAATGTTTTTGTATATATGTCCCTTTCCTTTCTTTGAACTCTGGAGTAATGGTATGACTTGGTCAAAAGGCATTAATAGTTTAATGATTTTTTGCAACTCCCTCATTTTACAGGTGAGGAAACTAAGGCCCAAGTAGGTTGAATGACTTGGCTTTGGTCACTAAGGTACTAAGCTTTAGTAGTTGGATTTGAACCCAGATCACCTGACTTCAGAATCAGGGCTCTTTCCATTGTATCACATCTTGACACTTGTGTGCCAGGCATTAAACATTATTTAGCATCATTACTATTCCTAATCCTTTTTTCTCAAGTGTTTTGTAGAAGTTTATATTAGCCTTACAAGTTAACAAATCTTAGAGATGAAGCATTATTGCTTTAGTTGAGAAAGTATATGAACCCCATTTGGGGGGTAAAATAGTTTTCAGGATAGGGCTTTAGTCTCACTCTTGTTAAAATACTTGTTAGGGAGTAGCTGGGTGGCTCAGTGAATTGAGAGTCAGGCCTAGAGACAGGAGGTCCTAGGTTCAAATCTGGCCTCAGACACTTCCCAGCTGTGTGACCCTGAGCAAGTCACTTAACCCTCATTGCTTATACCACTCTTCTGCCTTGGAACCAATACACAGTATTGACTCCAAGATGGAAGGTAAGGTTTAAAAAAAAAAAACTTGTTAGAACACAACATTAGTAGAATGCATGGTTATTCAGTACTTGCCTTTTGTTGTTAACTTGATTTGGAAAGAACAAAAAAACCACTTAACATATTGTTCTTTTTTGCTCAACACATATAAACAGACTTTTAAAAATTTACCATCAGCAAGCAATAAGACCCATTTTATTCAGTGAAGAAATAAAACTTCCAGTAACTGAGGACTTGAATGAAGATGAACCCAAGATTCAAATTGTAATAGTGTGGCTAAGTATTATATTATAGGTGATCATCATTGTAGTGATTACCCATCTGAAGTATCCTTTCCATTTTCAGATCTTTATCCAATAACTTAAGTAGACCTAAATGATTTTGCTCATCATTAGGTAGTATTGAAGTGCCTGCACTGATCTCAGCTTATTTCAAAATGAAGGTGAACTTTTAAGCTTCTGGACGTAGTACTCTAGCAAGAGAGTATCAAAATATGTTAGGAAATATCTTTTGAGAAACACTAAATATGAAAAGTATTTTTAGGATATCTCTTGGGTGCTAAAGTGATTATTCTTTTATTAGAATTACAACTTAGATATGTAAAATATTGTTACTTCATTTATAAATGGGGCAGTATAGACAGCTAATACAATAAAAAATTCTGTGTAAAGAACCGATTCCAAGAGAAAAAAAGAAAACCAATTTTTTAAAAAAGTTTTTTGAGGTTGATGGGGATATGATTGGGAATCTAGACTCTAAATGATCACCCTAGTGCAAATATCAATAATATGGAAATAGGTTTTGGTCAGTGACACATGTAAAACCAAGTGCAACTGCTTGTTGGCTACAATGGAAAAATTAATTTAAAAAATTTTCCAAATTAAAAAAAAGTTTTTTTAAATCATTGCACATTAAGTTTCAGCTTAATGGAAAAGTATATTGAGTCAGCGAATCAAAATAGTGTAGATTTTCTGCATATAAAAAATAAATTTCCAGGAATCAGTGAAGCTTAAGTCAGAGGAGATATCTTCTTAGATAAAGGAAATTCCTTAAATAAGGAAAGTGATTAAAGATGAAACTACAAGACAGAAAAGTGACTAAGAAATTGCCTGACCTTTTCCAAGTCTATAAAATTGTGGCAAGTAACATAACTCAGTATCCATTTCTTGGATTCACATTTTGACTTATTCCTAGAAAACTTGGTTGCTAACAGTTATGAATATGAGGACTGCTTCAAATAGTAGGAGAAAAGCAAAGTAGGGCAGATTAAGTTTGAACATTCTGAATGATGACTGTTGGACCTTGTAGAGGGATATTCTATAAGTGAAATATAATATGAAAGTATCAGTAGCTAGATTTTAGGTGAGTTAAATGAACACAATTTTTCATAGTAAAAAGGGAAAGAAATTTAAAAACTGTGATCCTCTTAATAACTGGACGATAGACAAAATTTGAAGCTGTATTTGATATTAGCACAAAAAAGGCTCTATGATCCTCTATTTTTATGGTTATGACAGCAAAAACTTTTTTGTCATTGTCCAGTATAATTTTTAATATAGTGACTTATGCCTAAAATAATTGCTTCTAAAGATTCTAATGTAACTCCTATAACTTTTTTACTTAAATATGTAACTAGAATTCTACTTCTTGCTGATAAGTTTTTTTTGTGTGTTTCATGTTACATCTGTTTTTTTAGAGGGTTCTTGGTGGCCCTCTGGGGGAAATGTTTTTTAAAATTCTCAAGGTTATTGTTAGTATTATTTAGCTTTCATAATAAATGTTTGAATGAATAAAACAAAATCAAGCTTGTCCCTTTTGGGCCATAATGTGGGCCAAAATGGTATTAATTGATCTTCTTTCTATGTCAGGATGTACATTCTTCTATACTCTTTTTACCCTTCTACTGATTAAAAAAAATTTTTTTAATCTAAATTGTGTTTCCAGCTCAAATTTCACTTTTGAGATCCTTTCTCAGATTTTCCTAGAACTTTTTCTTCCATGAGACCACTTGACTTTTTACATACGTCAGACTTTAGCAATGTATTCTTTTATTCCTTGAATGTTTTATATTTAAAACCTCACATGATGATTTTTTATATCTGATTCTATTTTATATTTTGCGGACACAGTTTTCATGCCCAATAGCATCAATAATACGTGTTGTACTTAATTGACGAATGTGTCTTTTATATATCTTATGTTTTTAGTCTATTGAAGACAATGAAGTGTATTTGCCTAATGATGAAATTTGGATCTATGAAATTGACAATGGGTTGTGGTAAGCTATATATGTTTTAAATCGTGCAGTGTGCCAGCTCTTGTACTAATTGTTGTAGAATTTGGTTAAATGTTATAAGACTGTATTTGTACAGTTATTGTAGATGTTCAGCTTTTCTTTTTTCTCAGGTATCTATTTTTATAAATTCTCAGCATTTTTCTTCTCTGAAAGCTATTTCATTCTCAGGACCTCTGTGATCTTTTCTTAAATTACATTAATTCTCAGTTCTGATAATACAAACGAGAACATTGTACTATTTTGGCTTATGTCTGATAATCTTTGCTATGGAACTTTATAAAATTTTACAAAGCAAAATTGTTAGTGTATTTTGATGAAATGATTGATGGATACTTAGGGGATATTTTTTGTTTGTCTCTCTGGAAAGTTATAGAATTCTATGTTATTTTGCTGCAGGACAATGCACCTCATGGAAGGAGAACTCCCTACATCCATGTCAGGAAGTTGTGGTGCTTGCATTAATGGAAAACTGTACATTTTTGGAGGATATGATGACAAAGGATACAGCAATAGAGTAATACGTTGCTTAATTCAGGGAGTGTACCATAGAATATCTAATGTAGAAACTTCATTTCAGAAAATTGCAGATTGTTTAGTTGTGTTTGATTCTTTGTAACTCCATGGACCATAGCTATCCATGGGGTAGTCTTGGCAGAAATACTGGAATGATTTGCCATTTTCTTCTCCAGCAGATTCACTGGATCCTTTTATCAGCCAATTAAAGGATAAGTGCTTTGCCCAGAGTTGTGTAGCTAGGTTGTATCTGAGGGCAGATCTAAAGTCAGATCTTCCTGACTTTGGTCCTAGCACTCTACCCAATGAACCATAACTGTCTCTAAAATTGCAGAAACTTTAACTTTAAGATAAAATAAATGCTTAATTGTATGACCATAAGTCATTAAATATAAGCACTTAAAATATTTTTACTATGATTTTACTCCATGTCTTTTGGAGCTAATTTATATATTAAAGTTATCTCCATAGGGCAAGAAGGTGGGAGAGAAGATTCTGTGCTGTGTGTTTCATTTATAATGATTCTTTTGTTTTCCTTTTTTAATTGGTTTTACTATTTTTAAAGTTTTCTATTGATAAGCATAGAAATGTAATTATATTACTGTTTGTTATTTTAATTGCAGATCCAATATAATGTATGTTGAATTGTACCAATAGTGTTCTCCTTTTTTAAAAGCTCTATTTTGTTAATTTGCGAACGAGAAATGGAACATTTCAATGGGAAAAAATCATCGACTTTAAAGGACAGCCACCTACGCCACGAGACAAACTTTCTTGCTGGGTATATAAGGACAGGTAATGTTCAGTGGTTTTGTTTTATTCTACTGTTAATTGCACTTCTGTAATAAGGATTTGAGCATATGGAAAAAATAAAATGAAAAATCTTTAGTCTTGTAGTTGGGATTAAAATTGATATTAAAGGTGATAGGACATATTTGAAAATTGAACAAAACTCTTAATCATGAAAATAGGTAATGGAAGCTACTTGGTTTTAAATAATTTGGAATAATGGTATTTAAATCTGTCAGGAATCCTATTTTAAACTGTTTCTACATTCGATCCTAAGAAACTTTTTTTCACTTATTTTCTGTCCATACTTAAGAAAGATAAGAGCACGGATCAAAGTCTGATTTTATTTATCTCTATGTACTGATACCATTAACAATTTTATTGTCTCTGAAAACAAAAACCACAAGAATACTTAAACTAAGCATCTTTTTGTTGTTTAAAGGCATTGGTTACATTGGTTAAGCATTGGTTACAAATGGTTAGGGTGATTTTTTTTTTTGTTTAAGCTTTCTAAAAAGTAAATAAAAGAGTTTTTGTGAATTATCTTGATGTTTTATCTAGCAATACCTGGGTGACAAGCTAATCTTGGTGTTCTAGGCTAGGCCAGACTCAGGCCAGGCCTATAATTCAGGCTCATGATTGTAATAAAATGAGACCATTGACCATAGCATTTTATAAAAGGAACATTACTTAACAGTAGTATGGGAAGGCTGTTTAGTGTGAAAGGGAATTTTTTAATCTTAACTTAATCAAGTACTTGGTGTGCTCCAACCTTTTAACTTAATCAGGAACTTGTGAATCCTTTTTTTAAATTTTTTAAATTTTTATTTTTTTAAAAACCCTTACCTTCCGTCTTGGAGTCAATACTGTGTATTGGCTCCAAGGCAGAAGAGTGGCAAGGGCTAAGCAAAGGGGGTCAAGTGGCTTGCCCAGGGTCACACAGCTAGGAAGTGGCTGAGGCCAGATTTGAACCTAGGACCTCTCATCTCTAGGTCTGTTTCTCAATCCACTGAGCTACCCAGCTGCCCCCCTTGTGAATCCTTTTGATAAGGATTCACCCTCAGAGGATGGGAGGTGGATCCCACAGACACTGACCCTGGGGCAGGCAAATTGAGAGACTTTGATTGGTTCCTGAGATGTGATAGATCAGCCAACAATGAAAGGAAGGCAGAACTAGAGAGACAGGAAGTGACATGGAGAAAATGGCTTCTAAAAGCCAGTCAAGAGCATTCTGAGTCACTTCTACTTCTGCACTGGTGGCTCTTACTGAGGAACTTCTGCTTCTGCTGTGCTGGTGGCTCTTGCTGAAGGAGGACCTCTGCATTGTTGTCTATGTGTTGGATTCTTCTGTATTGGAGGACTTCTGCATTGGTGTCTCTGTGTTGGAAGATTTCTGCATTGGAGGCTGAGACTCTTCCACTCCTCTGACTGGAGACTGGAACTTTGTTGGGAAGCAATCTAGATTTCTTCAGAGCAGACTTAGAGTGGTAGGCTAGACAATTCCCCTATCACCTTCCTGCATTTCCCTCTTTACTATCTCTTCCCTGCTATAATAAAGCTACTAAAGCTGCTGACAGTCTTGTGACTTAAGAGTTAATTTTATAAACAGGGACCACAGTAATTTTTTAAAAATTTAAAAAATCTTATATTTGTCAAACCCATTTTTAATTATTACATTAACAAAGATAGAGCTTTGCTTCAACTGCTCCCCTTATCTATATACAAAGATATGCTTGGTTAGGAGTGTTGACTTGAATAAGAAGCACAAATACTCTATTTTTTTTTAACATTATTTTATTTGGTCATTTTCATACATTATTCATTGGAAACAGAGATCATTTCACAAATACTCTTGAAATGAACTTTTTATGTCTTACACAACTTGGAAACTTCTGTAATTTAAACTTTACTCCCCTAGAACTATTAAGTTCTGAGAATTGTTGCAGGACTTTAAAATTTTTTAAATAAAAAAAAATACAACCCTTACCTTCTATCTTAGAATCGATATTAAGTATTGGTTCTAATGCAGAAGAGTGATAAGGGCTGGGCAAATGGGGTTAAGTGACTTCCCTAGATCACATAGGTAGGACATATCTGAGCTCAGATTTGAATCCATGGCCTCCTGTCACCAGAACTGATTTTCTCTCCATTGAGCCACCCAGCTGCCCTACAGTGCTTTTTTTTAAGGAAAGACTCATCTAGCCTACATGTTAGGATCTTTCAAGCCTTAGTAGCTTCTATTAAGTCCTACCCTTTGGTGACAAGATCCTAAAAGTCTCCCCCTTCAATGACCTTAGGACTATTTCTAAATAATCTTGATCTCAGGGATTTGAAAAGCCTGATGTATAGGATTTTGGTTCATGTCATCATTCCTCATCATGGGTCAAGGTCATCTGGAGTAGGTAGCTAAGAGGGCATGCAACCTGTCTCAGAATCTAGGTCATTACTGAAATTTGTTTTTTTTTTACCACTTACCATTCGGTGTTCTCCAGCCTATTAGCCTTGACTTCCCTAAGAACCTTATGGAAGAGATACCAAATATTTGCCCTCTTTAGGGCCCTTGTGTGGCAGTGTGATTGCTTGGATTGATTAGATGCCTTCTAGCTCTCAATCTGTGCTGTTGTGATCCTATCACTGTATCTTCTTTAAAGAATGGTAGTTATGCAGTGGCAGTTTCAGATCTTGGGCAGTAATCAGGAAGCAACACACCTTCCAGCAATTCTACCCCCTAGTCTGTCAAGCTTTGCTTGGGAATATTGTCTATTGAGTATAAGCACTATACTGGCAAAAGTGTGGAATGGTTTTACTGATTTCAGATTATAATAATCAAATGGCTACAATGAACCTGCCTGTACTGCTGCCTATGCTAGTACCCTTATTACTCTTTATTTCACTGGGCCCCATATCTTGGCCCAATTTACCAGGACCCAGCTACAGCCAACTCTTCTGTGACCCATGTTATGCTCACTATTCCAGGGCCTGTGCACTGCTACTGCTGTGTATGAGGTGTTCAGGGAGGGCTAGCACCTCTGGTATGAGGGCTTGCTGAGTCCTTTTCAGGGCTGCTCAGCCACCTTTGGAATCTGCCTTTCACCCAGCTCTCACCTGTGGCTTTAAAAAGCTGTAACATGCACAACTGGCCACACTCCAGTAAATCATGGTGGCAGGCAGGCTAAACCAGGTAGAGGATAATTGATGGACCTCAAACCCCAGGTCTGTGAAGACTTATTCTAGTGGAAAGGGCAAATGAGAACAGTTTGTTCCAACAGCCATGAAGAAGGCAGAAGTCTTGGTTATACATTAAAGAAACCATGGTCATCTACTGCATCCTAAGCCATCATTAATTGTTTTAACTTTTATCGTGCCACTGGACTTCAATGACTCTGGAAGAGAGAATGAGTTGTGCAGTTCTGACTCACTTAAATTCAATGTATGCTTTAATCAAAAGACATCACCAGTTAATGTCATTTTGGTCCTCTTCAAGTGTAAAGGACAACAACCAACCAATTCCACCAGTGCCTGTACACTCCTGCTGCTTCCCTTTCCCTGAGATAGGGCTGCTATTACTCCTCCCCTCAATACAAGAGCCTGCATAATGCTGCTGTCCCATCTTCTGGGATCCTCATGCTCTTACTGCCTAATGTGAGCCTTCATTTTCTTCTCTGATATACTTTTGAGTCTCCCAAACTTTGCCACCTCCTGAATCATCAGGTGCCTTCTTACCTTGGAATCTCCCTTAACACTTGGGGTCTTCTTACTCTGGAATATTCTTTCACCAGGCAGTCCTATTTTTCCCATTAGTGAGTTCATTCTGGGGGCCTCCAGTAATGACCATAACCATTTCTAGTCCTTCTGTGCTGTTGACTCTGAACTTCACCATCATCCATCCTCTTCCTCCCACCTCTTTCAGTTCCCTTTTATATATTGTTTTCCTTTATTAGAATGTAAGCTTCCTGAGGGCAGGGACTTTCCTTTTTTTATTGTATTTCTATCTCCAGTGCTTAGCACTGTATCAGGCACATAATAAACTCTTAATAAATGCTTGTTACCTCTCTGCCTGCCTGTCTGTGAACTGCAAGATGCCATTACCCTCTTCACTGGCCGTACAACATCTCTGCAAGCTTATGATTAGCCTTATTAGACTTTGTCTTTTAGTAAGCAAGACCACTCATTGCATTCCTCCTCTTGTTAATAGTCATGTTTAGAAAGAAGTATTATAGTCACATTAGGGGAACTCACTAATTGTGCTGCCATTATCAGTTGAGGATATGTAGGAGTTACTAAGATAACCTTTCCTATAAAGTCCAACTCTGGAGTGATGTTTATCACTAATGCTCAGTCAAAGAATTGCAAAACAGAAGTGGTAGCCAGAGGCCACAGCTGGGTTGACCAAGTAGTACACATGTTTGAAGCCACTGTATTTCTTCCAGGGGTGGCTGCATCCTGAAGGACAAGGGCTAGGCAAAAGAGGTTAAATGTCTTGTCCAGGGTCACATAGCTAGAAAGTGCTTGAGGACAGATTTGACCCAGGTTCCCATTCCAGGCTTGGCATTCTGTCCACTGAGCCACCTCACTGCCCCAGGTAAATTAAATCTTTTTTTTTTCCTTTTAAACCAATACTTTATTTTGGTTCTAAGGCAGAAGCTCTCTTCTGAGGGCTAGAGAATGGTGATTAAGTGATTTGTCCAAGGTCGCAAAGTCTGAGGTCATATTTGAACCCAGCAACTCCTCTAGGCCTGACTCCAAATCCACAAAACCATTTAGCTAACCCCAGCCAATTAAGTCTTGAGGATGGTTTCAGTCCTTTTTTTTGTTTCATTGCCTTTTTTATGGAAATACGAGTCTTCATTACAGATTACTTTCCAGTCTTAGATATTGTTCTTGCCATACTTGACAATTACAGAAAGGAAAAGTCTATGTTTGTTTGTTTGTTTTTTATGGACTCTAGTTAAATGACACATAGCTTTAAGTTGTATTATGTCATATATAAAAATAAACTTGAATTGGTTATAATAGTAAAGTGGGACTGTTAAGTTCTGTGTTTTGCATGGAAGTTTTTTACAATAAAGGCTTATCAAAAAACTAAGATTTCCTCTTAGATGTCACAAAAATGTTCTGACTTCATATTTCTAAGACTTACCTGGCCTTATGTAGTATATGTCTTTCTAATAAAATTTCAATCATTGACTCTGTGTTAGGTGCTGGAGATACAAATGCAAAAACAAACGGTTCCTTCCCTCAAGGAGTTCATGTTCTTTTAGGAGAGATAATGTTCTTGGATAAGAATATACAAATATACAGAATATTAGGTACTTTGTATATGAGGCATTTGTTACTGGAATGTTCAGTTCATGCCTCACATAGGAGGTGACACAAGTTAAGTTTTGACAGAAACAGTACAGTGAAGTGAATGCTGAATTTGTAGTCAGAGGACCTGGGTTAAAATCCTACCTACACCATATATATTGAAATAGTCCTGGTGAGAGACAAGGGTCTAAACTAGGATATCTAGTATAAATGGAAAGAAGGGCAGAGATGTCAGAAATTTAGAGGTAGAATTGATATGACTTTATGACTCTCAGAGTGAGGGAGAGTGAGCAGTTGAGGATAATTGAAATTGTGACCTTGAGTGTTTGGGAAGATGGTAGTATCCTCCACAGAAAAGAAATAGGGAAGAGGGTAGAATTAGGGGGAGAAATGATGGTTTCAAATTTGCATCGATTTGAGATTTCTTTGAGATATCCAGTTGTTATTATCAGACATTTGGGGACACAGACCTGGAATTCAAGAGAAAAGAATGTTAAAATTTAATAGACTTATTTCCCATAGTCTTAATTTGTCAAAATCTTCTCTGTTTTGGAGGGGCTTAGTTAACTTTCATCCGTTCCACTCCCACCCGCTGTTCTATTGTTGTATTTTTCTTTTTAGGTTAATATATTTTGGTGGTTATGGATGTAGGAAACACAGTGAACTCCAAGACTGTTTTGATGTTCATGATGCATCTTGGGTAAGAAACTTTACTCTATTTTTTGACCTGTTTTAAGAGGAAACATTGTATTTAGAAATAATGGGCCTTCTTTTCATTCTTAGGAACTAATGACATATGTTGTAGCCCTGGGATGTCGATGTAAATCTGATAATGGCCAATTTACCAATTGGCAAAGGACTTTTTTTTTCTTACTTTTGAAAACCATTCTAAAGATATTGCTGCAAAGGAGAGAGATGGTAGCAGTACTATAACTAAAAGAATCTGCTTATAAATAACCACTGAACAGGGTCAAGCCTCTTTAGACATTAGATTGACTCATTATTTTGTTCCTTCCTAGGATCTGAGGGAATTGGTGATGTTCACCAAGACTAATCATCTATTTTTTGGAGCAAGGGAATCAGCCTTAAATTCATCATTACTTATAAGCCAAATTCTTAGGACTTATTGATTTAAAAAATTAATATTAAAGTTTATAATTTAAAGGATTTTATTTCCTCATTGCTGGACTCTATGTTTTTTCGTTCTTCAGTTGAATCACTAGGGTTTGTTTGTTTTTTTTAACTGGTGAATATCTTCCCAAATATCTAAAATAAATTTCCTTAGATACTTTTGCTTGGTTTTCAGAGTACAGAGTAGACTTTTCTGTCCATTAATCCAATGGCCTGTGCATTACAGAGGCTTTGTGTATATTAGTCTATAGTGGTATGGAGGCTAAAAATAATAATGTAATATTAAGCTGCATTAAGAGAGATATAGTGTTCAGGACCAGGGTGATGATGTTGTTGTTGTAATGATCAGATTATATCTGGAGTATTGTGTTCTGTTCTGGTACCACATTTTATTTTATTTTTATTAATAAAAGTTTTATTGATGCTAGTAATTTTCTGATATACTTCCCCTAGCCATAATACTCCTTTATAACAGAAATAGTAACATAAAATTAAGCCACCAAAAAAGCCATGTCTACAATATATTGTTATGATTAAAATTGTTTAGTTTATCTGCTAAAGGTATTATAATTTTATGAGATTTATTAAAGATTAAGAAATAAAGAAAATACAAAATAAGAAAGCACATTGCTAGGAGGCCCAAAAGGCCCATTCAATTTCACTTACACTACATCTTGAGAGACGCGTGTCTTTTGAAGCAGAAGCAGGAAGAGAGAGCCTGAAGTCGGAGTCCATTTAAAAACCCCTCTCTCCTTGGGGCCCAGGTGATGACCTCACCTGGGATTATGGGGAACTCTGGGAGCTACCAAGGACTCCTGGGAATTGAAGTCTGGAGTTCAAATCTCCATTTTTATAATATGCAACATTTCATACTTTCAGTCTCTTCCTAATCCACCCTCCCCTGATCAATAACATGCCTATCTCTTCTGAGGGTAGGAAATATGTTTAATAATTTATTATTTGGGACCAAGGTTGATCATTTCTTTTAATCATTATTAACTTTCTTTTAGGGTTAAAACTATGAACAAATCTGTATAGCACTGTCTGGGATAGAGGAGACTGCAGCACGGGCTGTGATGGGTCTGTCACACCTTGCACAGGCCCATCACTGTCACCACTATACCGGGCAGCAGTATACACAGTGCGAAATCCCCTCCCCAGATCACCATTCACCATGCTGACGTCTTCCATTGTGCAGCCACATAATTCTTTGTGCTGCACTTCATTCTCGTTCAGTTACTCTCAGAACAAGGTGCCACTCAAAGGATTATGTCACTGGAAGTAGTGTACATGAGTGATGTGCGCTTTGCGGTGCTGCCACATATAGTGCTCCTTTCACTGACCACCAATGAAAGAGGTGCCCATTCTGGAAGTGAGGTGGGGGCTGGATAAATGGCCTCAGGAGGCTGCAGCTTGGGGACCCCTGTTATAGTCAGTGTGTATGCTGTTCTCCTGGTTATTCTTTCAGTTTGTACAAATCTTAACATGTTCTCTAAATTCTTCATATTCACCATTTCTTATGGTATACAACAATATTTCATTACATTTTTATACAACAGTTTTAGTCATTTTCTAGTTGATGGGTTCCCACTTTATTTCCAGTTTTTTTGCTTCCAAAAAGAATTGGACTATAAATATTTAGCATATAGTCACAGAGTATGAACAGTTTAGTGATTTTTCTTGCATAATTCCAAATTGTTTTCCAGAACGGTTGAACCAATTCACAGCTCCACCAACTGTGTATTAGTGTGCCTGAGGCACCCAGGCTATGGGAAGACATTTTAGGAAGGACATTGATAAGCTGGCGAGCATCCAGAGGAGGGCGACCAGGACGGTGAAGGGCCTCAAGATCATGCCATATGAGGATCAGTTGAAGGAACTGGGGATGTTTAACCTGGAAAAGAGAAGACTTAGGGGGCACATGATAGCTGACAGCATGGTGTAGTGAAAAGAGTTCTGATTTGGAAGTCAAAGCACCTGGGTTCAGATCCCAGCTGAGGTGCTTACTACCTGTACAGCCTTGGACAAAAGACTTAACTTCTCTGGGCCCAAGTTCCTCATCTATAAAATAAGGAAGTTGGACAATATGTTCTTTAAGGTCACTTTTAGCTCTAAATCCAATAATCCTATAAATATCTGAAGGTCTGTCATGTGGAAAGATGATAAGACTTGTTGTGCTTGTTTACTAGGAATAATGGTTGGAAGTTAAAAAGAGGCAAATTTAGTGATGATGTAAAAAAAAAAAACTTCCTAAAATTCAGAGCTATTCAAAAGTAGAGTGGATGACTTTGGGAGGTAGTGGGCTTTCCTTCATGATAGGATTCTTAAGCAAGGATTGGATGATCATTTGGGTATATTGTAAGGGTACTCTTGAATTGATACAGGTCATATTAGATGGCCTCTGAGGCCCCTTCCTAATGAGATTTTACAATCCTGCTTTTATTCAGGCCAAATTCATCAGTCGAATTTAGATTCTCTACATCCCTTTCTTAGGGGTGGCTTAATCCAAAGAGTTGCCATAGTAGCCTCTTCTAAACTGAAAAAGGCAATTGAATGAATATGATACTAAAAAGTCCATTTTTAAATAATGCCTATTTTAAGTTTTAAAATTTTATATAGTTATTGGTTTTAGGACCATGATGATGATTTGATTATTTATACTTTGTCTTTTATATACTCATAAATTTAAGGGTAATATGAGAATGAAAATTTCAATTTACATTTTTGTTTGTTTTAGGAAGGGCAGATATTCTGGGGTTGGCATAATGATGTCCATGTTTTTGATACAAACACACAGACTTGGTTTCAACCAGAAATTAAAGTGAGTAAAATCAACTTTAATTTTACAATCATTAGCTTTATTAATGTTCATTATTTTTATATTCATTGGTAACAATCAAATCTCTTTTTCTAATGAAATTTAGATCTTAGCAATTGAGTTGTCATTAGTGCAAAGTATTTCTCTTGAGTCCTTTTGTCAGTAATATTTTTTCACAAATAAGTTTAGTTTTTTAGCTTTTTGTTGTTTTTTAATAAAAGATTGTTTAAAGAGGTTTTATCATCTTTTCTTGCCCTTTGCTTATAGTGATACCTCAACTTAACAGAATTCTAGAAACATTGTTCCTTTAAATAATAAAGCCCATTAAATTTTTTTTAAATCATGCAAAGCAGATTTTCAAACATCCATAGTAAAAAATGGCCAAAGTACTTTTGAACATATCTTCCATTTGTCCTGCCCAGTTAAAGGTAAACAGTGTTCAAACTTTGCCTTTTCTCATGTTGGTGGTTTATTTTTAGGTGAGACTCTTGAGTATCCTCTTTCTCTCTTGACTTCCCTATTATCAAAAGGAAAAAATATATGTCATTAGTCTTTATATTTTTAATTAATTCCCATTTAATATTAAAATTAATATAATAATTCCACTTTTAATGAAAAAGATATGTTCCAGTCACTAGAACATATCTTTTTCATTAATAGAGATATTATCCTATTAGCACCATTATTTTAAACTAAAGTCACAAGTCTCACAACAAGCAGCATCTGAATTAGTAATTTCTTAACTTATAGCTACTTTAACAGAAGAATGAAAAATCCTGAAATTTATGTAGGGTTGAAATGCTTAGAGTTGTAATAATAAATGTAGGAACATAATTCATACATCCTTGGGATAGTTTATATCTCAGCCAAAGATCTAGTTGTTAAAATAGTCAAATCACAGCATAAGTAGAAAACCTATGTGTTTGTATATATAGTGTTAAGCAAAATTGTAAATAAGGAAAAACTTATCACATTATTTTGTTATTCACAAGGATTAAGGTATTAGCCTTTTTTCTTTTTTTAACACCCTTATTTTCTGTCTTACAATTCATACTAAGTATTGGTTCCAAGGCAAAGAGGGTGAAGTGACTTGCTCATGATCACATACAGTGTCTGAGGCCAAATTTGGACTCAGGACCTCCTGTTTCCAAGCCTGGCTCTCTATTTGTAATAATAATTAAAATTAATTATAATAACAATTAAAATGATTAAATTTTATTACACAATAATTAATTATTATTTATTAATAAGTATTTTATTAATAAATTTATTAATATAAATAAACACAATATATTATGATGCTATAATATATTATATAATAAATATATAAATTATTTATAAATAATTAATTTATTTTAATTTATAATAATAATTATTAATTAATTATTAGATAGCAATTAAAATTAATAATAAATTAAAATAGTTGAGGCCATAAGCTGTAAGAGTTAAAATAGTTATGGTCGTAAATTGTAGTAGATATAAGAGTGGATTAGTAAATTGTGACCGCAGAAATATGTTTTTTATATTAAAAATAAAGTGGTCGCCAGGGAAATATTCCCAATTATGAAATATACCCAAGTCAACTGGGTTTTATAGAGATTTTAATTAATTAATGCAATGAGGAATTAAAGAAGGAGAGAGAGAATAAAAGAGGAATAAGTATGAAAGGCCTTAGCCAACATGGCCTAGACCTTCTAGGCCATGAGATCATGGCCTTAAGAGAGAGATCAGTTAGTCTTTAATCACTCACCACAAGATCTGTCCAAGCAAGGATTCTAGTTATCAGAGAGGCACCAGCTGCAATTCAGACTTCCCAGCTGACTGTCCCGAGAGAGACCTGGGAGAGACAGAGTCTCCTTCAAAGGGAGTTCCAGCCAGAGACTGTCCCAAGAGCCTGTTTCCAGAGCTTTCTCCCAACAGCCTCCTTAGAAACTGTATTCAAGAGACTGTCCTTTTTAGGAGACTGTCATCTCCTTATATAGGGAATTTTCTCCTATGTCACCTCCCTAAGTTCTCCCATCTACCAATCACAGTAGATGTTTTTCAAAGGACAGACCATTCTTAGTTCACACCTAAGAAGCTGTAAATTTTTGAGTAATTCACACCAGGAAAGCTCTGAGTAAGTTTCTCACCTCTTTGTTCCTTGTAAATTCACAAGTTGCTTGACCTTTATAGGTACTTAGCCCCCTTTTGTATTATATCCAAAAATAGGCATGGCTTAAAGAACTTTTTGTCTTACTATAAGTATGGGTTCAAGTACTTTTCATTGTTCAGCAAAGAGTTTACAACTTTATCTTCCTCTAGGGCAGACTTAAGTAGGGGTGGAGTAGAGGTCTCACATTCCTGATCTAAGTACCTTCACTGCCCAAATGGGGAATGGTCCCAATGGGGAATGGTCTTAACCCAACCTTATGAAGTAGGGTCTGGGAAATTTTTAAGGTTCACATATTCACTGAGCCACCTAGCTGGCCCAAGGTATTGTATTTGTATTTTTTTTTTTAAACCCTTACCTTCCATCTTGGAGTCAATACTGTGTAAGGCAGAAGAGTGATAAGGGCTAGGCAATGGGGGTCAAGTGACTTGCCCAGGGTCACACAGCTAGGAAGTGTCTGAGGCCAGATTTGAACCTAGGACCTCCTGTCTCTAGGCCTGGCTCTCAATCCACTGAGCTACCCAGCTGCCCCCAGTATTTGTACTTTTAACCAGACAAATCATCTTTTACTAAGCTAGAGAATTTTGAGGCAGTCTTCTTATCCTAAGGATAACTGTTTATCATTGCTAATTTGGCTCTGAAAGCCCTCATCATCTTTAATGAAACTAGTTAGACATTATTTTGCCATTCAGAAGTCAAAATGACTGATGAGAACAAATAAATCTTTACGTGTGAGGAGAAAATGACACAGACTACAGAGATAGTAATTCTTAAATGATGGCCTTTATGTATAATTAGTACTTTTAGGAATGTATTTTTTAACTACTCATTCTGAATGTTTTTTATCATTCTTTTTTATGATATATTTAACAACTGTTTAAAATAATCATATAATGGTGAATATGTTTCATATCCCTCATTGCAAAGTTTCATGTTCAAGGCTAAAATCTCAAATATGATGTTCTGTTACATTCCTTACAGAATGGAATTCCACCACAGCCTCGAGCAGCTCACACATGTGCAGTTCTTGGAAATAAGGGTTATATTTTTGGAGGACGAGTATTGGTTAGTATATTTTCAATGAAAAAAGTTTTTTGTTTATGAGGATCTTCCTAGTTTATACTATCTTATAGTCAGATAATGGTGAAATTTATATAGCTAGTTTATATTCTCTTTCCATATAATTTAGATACATATGCAGACCCAGACATATGTATACATTCTAGGGAGGGAAATTTTATTTTTATTTTTAAAACCCTTGTCAGAAAATTCTCTCTCAGGTGTAAGCTTAATCTTTAATACTTTTAAGTTAATTTCTTTTTCTGTTTTAAAAAGTTACCTACATCTTATATTTAATATTGCTAATGTTAGCTCTATTTCCAGTTTTCTATATTCCATTGTTGTAGAATTTAACTCTATCCTATTTTTAATCATATGGTGCTTTCACAAAATGTAAAAAGAAATCACAGATTTTAAATAACAGCACATATATAAATATATCTTTATAAATATATAGTCAAATGTATATATCACAAAGTTTGTAAAATGCTTTTTTTATAAGGATTCTTTATAAGGATTTGTAGTACAGATATTTAGAAAATACATTATGTAGTTTACCATCTAATTTAACTCTATTTTATTTTAGCAAACTAGGATGAATGATTTGCACTGTCTGAACTTAGATACTTGGACTTGGTCTGGAAGGTAAGTTTGAAATAGAAATATGACAGTTTGAAATTTTTTATTTTTGTCCCTGAGTAAAACAGTAGGAAGGATTTCATTGTTAGGGAAAGGGGACTGGTTAGAGGATTATTGCCCAACATAAACTAATAAAATGGAATGAAATAAAAAAAATATTTATTAAGCTCTTATATGCTAAGCACCTTATCAAGCACTGTGGGATATAAACAGAAAATTGAGATGATTCCCTGTTCTCAAGTAGCTCACATTTTAATTGGGTGAAAAAATGTACAAAAGAAGGTTCATTTGAATGGAAGAAAGTAAATTCAGGTAGTAGTTAGTTTCAGCCAGAGTAATAAGACAGAAGTCAAAACCCTGAGACCCTTAGAGAATAATAGTAGGAAAGATCTACAGCCTATGGGATAGAAAGTCCAAGGGTCAGAGTAGAGTGGGTCTCTAGACCCTCTAGAAAAGGTGGGAGTTGGGTGGTCAATATCCAGGTCAGAGTGGATATCTAGCATGTGGTGGGAACTGGACAATGGGGATTATATTGGAGAAGGGGCTGTGGCTCCCAGACATGGAGATTAATAATTACCAGTTGGAAAAGATTGGGAAAACAATGTTTGGAAGGCTAGATTTTATGCATGGCTAGTAACATTAAAAAAATGCTGAGATGTATTTAACTGTCTACATTAATTAAATAAGAAGCATATAATCTAAAATACATATAAATAATCCCCCAAATCACTTATATTTGATTTGGCTTTAGTTATGTTGATATACCTATGTGTTCAAATATATCCACATATACATGTATGCCCGTAATATATGGAATTGAGATAGAGTTTTGGTCCATAATTATACAGGAAATTTAGTTGTTTTGTGATTTTGCTCCTTTATCACTTCTTGGCTATCTGTTCATATCCAGATCCCTAACCAAGTTATAGACCAAAATGATTGTTAGACTAAACTACAAAACAGGAAATATGCTGGTGTATTTGAGGATGTTTAGATATGTGTTTTGATGACTGTGTCAGTATGATCTTTGGATTATGTTTTCTTTTGTATTCTCTGTTGCCATTCTTTAATATAAATGGATGGATTTGAGCATTGCTTTCAATATTAACCTTTTATTATTGTTTTCTATTGAATTAGGTCTGTGTTTTCTATTAGATTTGAATTGTTTAAATTACTTCAGTACTTCAGATCTATTATTTCTTCAGTATATCTTTTACTCACTCAGATAGCAAGTAATACTTCTCTACTTGAGTAGATGGTTTTATAACTCATTCTGGCCAAACAAATTCTCTATCTATTGGCCACCTCTCTGAACTTAATTTGGTAAGTCTTCAGAGAACTGTTTGTATTGGCCAGGCTCTTTCTTTCTTTAACCCTTATCTTCCATCTTGGAATCCATACTGGGTATTGGTTCCAAGGCAGAAGAGTGGTAAGGGGTAGGCAGTGGGGGTTAAGTGACTTGCCCAGGGTCACACAGCTGGGAAGTGTCTGAGGCCAGAGTTGAACTTAGGACCTCCTGTCTGTAGGTCTGGGTCTCAATCCACTGAGCTACCCCACTGCCCCCCAGGTTCTTTCTTGAAAGCTTTCTAGTTTGTAAAAATCTGCCATAGCCTTCACAATCTTGACCTAGTAGTTAACCAATTAATATGTAATACAATACTAAACATAGTTAACTAATTTGATTAATGTTTTGATACAAACCCAAACATTTCAATCACCACAGTAAATTTGGCAACACAAGTATGGTATTCTAAACAAGGCACATTTCTTTCTTTTTTCTTTTAAACCTTATCTTCTGTCTTATGCCTTAGAACCATACTGTGTACTGGTTCTAAGGCAGAAGAAAAGTAAGACGTAGGCACTTGGGGTTGAATGACTTGCTCAGGATCACATAGCTAGGAAGAATCTGAGGCCACATTTGAACCCAGGTCTCTGGACCAGGCTTTCAATCCACTGAGCCACCTAGCTGCCTCCAAGGCACATTTCAAGAAACTGTATGATTAGAACTGTAATAAGTCAATATTGGTTTTAAAATAATAAACATATAAGAGGAATCTTCCTCAGGCCCCAACATTTGTACTGACTATATTCTTTGACCCTTTGATGAATCTTCATTATTTTAATTCTGCATCAATTTTACATCATTCTTTATTTTGAATCTCTTGCCTCTTATTCTTTTACTGGTTTTGCCTTCTCAGACCCAAGTCCTGGATTGCTCCTACCATCTTTCATTTGCTGTTGAATTGTACTGGAGGAAATCATGAAACTATGCTGATTGGATCTACAACAAATTGATGTTATCTAATTTCAACTGGGTCCTCACTGAAATCTTATTCTACTCTTCCCTGATGGACTTTATCCTATTTTCTACAAAGCTGTCCTAAACTTTTTCATCTCTCAAGTCTCCCCAGAGCAGTTTCTCCCTTACTCTCCCTGTTGGGGACTTTTCATTCTTCACAAAAAAAAAAAAATTTTTTTTGAAGGCTTTCCTTTCTTCTCTTTTTCTATCCTTCTCCTTTCTCATTACTCAGATATCTTCCCTCACTATCTACTTCACTCTGGTTTTGTATAGCCCTTCTCTTTGCCAAGATAAGTCCCTCTGCATGAATCCTTGAGCCTGTCTTCCACCTGAAAGCTCTCACTATCATTTTTATTCTTTTTCCTAATCTTTAATCTCCCCCTATAAACTGGCTAGGGGCAGCTACATGGCACAGTGGACACCATACCAGGGGCTGATGTCAGGAAGGCTCATTTTCCTAAGTTCAAATATGGCCTCAAACACTAGCTCTATGAATGTGGGCAAGCCCCTTAGCCCTATTTGACTCAGTTTCTTCATCTGCAAAATAAATGGAGAAGGAAATGGCAAACCACTCTACTATTATTGCCAATGAAATCTCAGGTGGGGTAAAAAAGAATGAGACAGGACTAAAATACAGCAATCTACTGCCTCCTTTCCTGTGCCTACAATACTCATTCTCTTCCATCTTTTAAAAACCTTCATTTGATCCTATCATTTTCACTAGCAGTCATCCTGTTTTTCTTTTCCACTTCATAAGAATGCTATGATAAGTATCCCTGTTCTCTTTCCTTTCAGAATTGATCAACCTTGGCAATTTACCTCCTTAGTCCTCTTTTTTTCCCTTTTAAAACCGTATTTGTTACATTAGATAGTTTTCTGGGATGGGGAAGAGGAAGGGATACTGGGAGAAATTGTGATTAGGTAAAAAAAACTAAAGACACCAATAAAACTTTATTTAAAAAAAATACAGGATTAGGTAGGTGGTTCAGTGGATAGAGCCAGGCCTAGAGACAAGAGGTCCTGCATTCAAATTTGACCTCAGACACTTCTTGGTTGTATGACCCTGGGCAAGTCACTTATCCCACTTTTCCTAGCCCTTACTACTCTTCTTCCTTGGAATCAATACTCAGTATTGATTCTAAGATGGAAGGTAAGAGTTTTAAAAATATATATAGTATAAGTAATATTCAGAAAATATACTAGGACTAATAGACTATTTTAGAATAATAAATATTTAGAGAAATAAAATTATACTAAAATAAGACAGAAATGGTATATAAGTGGACCATTAAAATGAGTTTGAAATGTTTTATTATTTGACTACTATTTCTTTGACTCATATCAAGGCAATATAGAGTATTTTGTAGATTCACATCTGGTTAAGATTTTTCAAAGAAATAGTAACTTAAAATTATGAGGTTACCTCAAATCCTTTCTTTTAGCTTACATGATAAAAGCAGTGTCATTAATTTTTTTCTCTTTCAATGTAGAATTCATACTAATGGAGAGAAACCAAAACATCGATCTTGGCATACTTTGACACCAATTGCTGATGATCAGCTTTTTTTGTTTGGTGGATTAAGTGCAGAGAATATTCCTTTAAGTGAGTAAAAATACTATTTAGTTCCCAACTGCTACTCTTACTACATCTCTGGGTTTTAGTTTTCATTAGTTTTTTTTATAATTTGTAACTATTATATATGATCACTTTCCAAAAAATTTTCAGCTTTCCACATGTGTGCTGGTCATTAAGGATTAGTTATAGAATACATTTTGTAGTAATACACAGATTGTTATTTGTAGAACCAGGGCTTGACTTCAAGCTATTTTGTCCCTACTTTCAAAATGAAAATTGACACACCTGATTGATTGTAATGGCAAATGGAGCTGAGGATTAGAAACACAATATGCCTCCCAGAAAACTCAATAAAGGATATTTTAAAGAGCCAGTTGTCTTTTTTTGCTTCAAAAATATTTAAAAATTCTTTGTTTTCATTATGAACTTAGTAATTCATAAATATGACCATTTTAGTGTACAAATAGGAAAAAAGGTTTTATTTGGAAACAGGAATTTATGTTCAATTTGTTTTTAAAATGTATATTAAGTTTAAGATCATAGTAATAAAATTATTCTGTTCATATCCCCTTTTGAATTTCTTTTCTTAAGTGTCTTTTTTTTTTCCATTTAAATTTTTGTTATTATCAACTTGCCAAGTACTAACAAACATAACCCAGTTCTTTATAGAAAGAACAAAAGATTGCATATGGAATCATGAATCATCATTATTTGCACTTTTTTCCTTTTTAAAAGTAAATAAGTTCAACATGTTGGTTTTTAAAGCAGCAATGCTTATTGTGTCTCCCTCTTCCGTTTTCTTCTGTGTATTGTTTTAAATGTCTTATTGATGGGCTTTTCTTACTCTTTCAGCATCACTTATCACTAGTTTCTTTTAATCCATCCCTTTTGTCATTTTTCAAATTGCAATAATATATCCCATTACAGGAATGTACCATAATTTGTTCAGTCTTTTCCCAGCTGATACTTATAGTTTCTAGTTGATTGCTGGAAGAAAAAATAATGCTATCAATATTTTATTTTGACATAAGTCCCTCCCCTCCTTTTAAAAGTCTTGGACAGTTACTGTCTTTGTGTCTTTGGACAAATTAATCTTCTTGAACCTCAGTTTCCTCATCAATAAAATGAGAGGGTGGACTAATTTATTAGCAGAGGAAGAACTTGTTGATAAAGTAGGTCAGATGGCTTCTTTAGTGAGGCCAAAAGACCAGCTCCTTTTTATAAGCAAAAAGCAAATCAAGTTAGGTGAGGAAAATAATACAGTTGGTTATAGGGTTGGGAACATCTTAGGGGTAAGGACAACATGACCTGTTTACATGAAGAAAAGCAGGGGGGCAGCTGGCTAACTCAGTGGATTGAGAGTCAGGCCTAGAGATGGGAGGTCCTAGGTTCAAATCTGGCCTCAGACACTTCCCAGCTGTGTGACCCTGGGCAAGTCACTTGATCCCCATTGCCTATCCCTTACCACTCTTCTGCCTTGGAGTCAATACATTAATTCTAAGGTGGAAGGTAAGGGTTTGAAAAGAAAAAAGAAAAGCAGGCTAACTTGGAGCCATCAACCATTCCTCTCTGTCTTAGAGGAGTGCTTGATTAGTTTATGAGATCCATGTGAGGCTATTGATAGTAGACCAGGGATAACAGACTTCCTCGTAAGCCTCTCCTTTAATTGGGCAAGTTTAGGCAAGGTTGGACAGTATATCTTGTGGAAATTGGGACCTTTTGCAGAAATATTTGCTGAAAAGAATTTTTTACCAGTAACTTTTTTACTTCTAATCCTGATTACATTGATTGTTTATATGTTTTTTTAATTTTATATTAAAATACTGTTTATTTTCTATGATTGCCTCTTCCTGTCATTAAGAATTCTTCCCCTAATTATAGTTATGAAAGGTATCTTCTTTCCTTCTCAAATTATTTTGATGATATTGTGATCTTTTATGTTTATGCCATGCTATCCATTTTGAGCTATTTGTGCTATATAATTTAATTTAGCTAAACCTAATTTCCACCAAACTGAGTTCCAGTTTTCCTAGTAGTGTAAAAGAGAGAGTGCTTACACCAGTAGTTGCTTTTGAATTGATTTCCATGGGACTTTATATAGTTGTTTCTGGGTCTTGTTTAAATATGTTTAATTAGTCAACTTTTTTGTTGATCATTTTAAGATAGTTTTGATGATTATTACTTCATATCTTGAGCTCTGAAGGCCTCCTTCTTTCCCACTTTCTTTTTCATAATTTCCTTTGAAATTCTTTTTTTTTTAATTTTAAACATTATTTTATTTGGTCATTTCCCAACATTATTCACTGGAAACAAAGATCATTTTCTTTTCCTCCCTGTCCCCTCTCCCACCACCTTTCCCTCTCCCATAGCCGACGCACGATTCCACTGGTTATCACATGTGTTCTTGACTCGAACCCATTTCCCTGTTTTTGGTATTTGCATTAGAGTGTTCATTTAGAGTCTCTCCTCAGTCATATACCCTCAACCCCTGTAGTCAAGCAGTTGCTTTTCATCGGTGTTTTTACTCCCACAGTTTATCCTCTGCTTGTGGATAGTATTTTTTAGATCCCTGCAGATTGTTCAGGGACATTGCATTGCCACTAAAAGGAGAAATCCATCACCTTCGATTGTACCACAATGTATCAGTCTCTGTGTACAATGTTTTTTTGGTTCTGCTCCTTTCGCTCTGCATCACTTCCTGGAGGTTGTTCCAGTCTCCATGGAATTCCTCTACTTTATTATTCCTTTTTGCACAATAGTATTCCATCACCAACATATACCACAATTTGTTCAGCCATTCCCCAATTGATGGGCATCCCCTCGTTTTCCAATTTTTGGCCACCACAAAGAGTGCAGCTATGTTCCTTTGAAATTGAAACATTTCTCCAGTATAGATAATAGTAGCCTCTTGATTTTAGATAGATTCTATTTGTTGTATTAAGGAAAATTCCATTTCTGTGTTTTTAACTGTTTTTTAACATAAATATTTTGTCAAAAACTTGCCCTGTATCTATTGATAATAATATTATTTTAGAAATTAATAAGGCATATTCGGATCAGAAATTTGCTACTATCAGGACAACACTGTGTTCCTGTTATTATCCAGCCTCATTATAGTGAATAGTCTTTCAGATGTTATCATCTTTTTACAAGTATTTTTAAATTATCCATTAGAAATATTGCTATATTGTATATTTTCTTTTCTTTATCATCCCTATTTTAGTATTGGGACCATATTTTTCTAGAAATAGGTTGGTAGGATGTTTTCTCTGTCATTCAGTATAATTTATATAATATTGGAGTTAATTGTTCTTTGAATGATAGTATTTCCTTGGTAAATCTCCCTGGGCCTGCTATTTTTTAGTAGGGATTTTTAGTATTTTAAGTAGAGTTACTTTCTTGGTTTATTTAATTTCTTCTTCTAAGATCAATTTTTTAAAGTTCTCCATTTCTTGGTCTGTTACTCTGAATAATTAAAAATTCAAACTATCCATTTAATTTAAATTTTAATTACCATGTAACTAAACTAAATTTTTTCTAAAGTTTCCTTTTTTCTTCAGAATTTTTTTAATTGAAAAAAAAAATTTAATTAATTAATTTAGAATATTTTTCCATGGCTACATGATTTATGTTCTTTCCCTCCTCTCCTCCCCTTCCCCCTCATTGTCAACCGCAATTCCACTGGGTTTTACATGTATCATTGATCAAGACCTATTTCCCTATTATTGATGATTTCACCAGGGTGATTGTTTAGAGACCACATCCTCAATCATATCCCCATCAACCCATGTTTTTCTTCTGTGTTTCTACTCCCACAGTTCTTTCTCTGGATGTGGATAGCAGAACTTTCTTTTTTTATTCTTTATTTTGGTCATTTTAATTTTTCTCTTTTTTCTATCAAATTAGCCAACAATTTATCTATTTTATTTGTTTTGTTTCATTTTTTAAAAATGATTACTAGTGTTTATCAACTCAGTGTTTTTTTCCTTCATTTTCTTTAACTCTTCTTAGAATTTCAGAATTTCTATTTTTGTATTTATTTAAGTTTTTTTGGTTTGAAATTTTCTAGTTTTGTTTAGTTGTATACCTCATTGCTCTCTTTTATCTTTCTTTTTGACAAAAGTGTTAGGAGATATAAATTTTTCCCTAAGGATTACCATGGCTTCATTCTAAAAATTTGAGCATGGTATCTCATTGGTATAATTTTGGTCATGACCTTCCCTGAGCATTTTCAATTTGGGGTTTCTTTTAGGAGGTGATTAGTGAATATTTTCTGTTTTCATTTTACCTTGTGAATCCAATAGTTCTAGGCAGATTTTGTGATTTTTTAAAATATAGTATCAAGATTTTGTTTATTTGGTTGTATTTTTTTTTTAATTTTGTGAAGATATTTTATTTTTTATCAATTACGTGTAATAACAAATTTCCACATAAGTTTTCTGAAGTTATATGATCCAAATTGTCTCCCTCTCTCCCATCCCTTCCCCTTCCCAGAGTTGGCAAGCAAAATTTGATTTTGTTTATACATGTATTATCATGTAAAGCATTTTTCATATTGTTCATTTTTAAGAGAATAATCATTTTAAACCTTTTGGTTCAATAAAACAAAAATAAAATAAAAACCCAAATAAACTACAGTGGAAAAATTGTATGCTTTGATTTGCCTTCCCACTCTAGCAGTTCTTTCTCTAAAGATGGATAGGCTTCTTTCTCATAAATCCCTTAGAACTGTCCTGGATCATTGTATTGCTGAGAATAGTTAAGTCTTTCACAGTTGATCATTCTACAATATTGCTGTTACTGTGAATAATGTTCTCCTGGTTCTGCTTATTTCACTCTGCATCATTTCATTTGGTCTTTCCAGCTCTTTCTAAAATCATCCTATTCATTTCATATAGCACAATAGTATTCTATCACTAATATATACCATAATTTGTCCAGCCGTTCTCAAATTGATGGACATCCCTTCAATTTACAATTCTTTGCCATTTGGTCATGGTTTTAAAACATTTTTTAATGATCTCTAATTGTTTTTTGGATTTCAAGCTAAGGTTGTGCTGAGTTTAGGCCCCATCTTTTTTTTTTTTGATGCATGGTGATGAACAATGTGTTTAACATTACCAAGAAGAATTATGTAAGAGAAGAGTGAGTCAGGAATGTATCAAAAAATGAGAAACAAATGTTTGGCAATCTGTGAGACCCATTGGTATTTATATAATGCCTAGAGAACTAGAGGAAGCACCCCAATATAAAACCTTTGGGGAAGTTTTATGGGAATACATTGGCAAGAGTGTTAAAGAATGATAGAGAATGAATAGGTTGCAGTCTTTATTTTTGCAGGGAGTACCCATATCCGTGATCACAGGGAAATTGAAGTATAAGTAATCGAGTCCTCCTACCTTGTTCATTGGCTTGTTTTTTTATTGTCTGTATGTATGACTTTTGGTTCTAGTAGCACTGATTATGATGTAGTACTGCATTCCTTGCAGGTTTTTTTTTTTATGGCATCAGATATAGAAAAACTTCTGTGTTCTTACTTTTTAATGGTTAATATTTTAAAAGTTTTTTATTTAACTCTGTTTTATTCCAGCATGGAATATCCTTATATTCCTTTTGAATTAAAACAGATAGTGGTATCTTCATTAAGAAAACATTTCAAAAATACAGTTTTGCTTATTTAATGATTGTTAGTGAAAAGCTTTCAGAAACCATAGTAATTAAAATGAAACCTCCTGAAGAATGAAGCCTGAATAGAAGCAGGTTGCCTCGCTGCCACTGATTACTTCAATGCAAAAAGCTGAAATTCATACCAGACCAAATAATCAAGAACTCTGAAACTATAAAGAGTTCTTCCATTCCAGAACTATACAGAAAGTCACATATGGGCAAGTAGGAAAGGAGGTAACTTGTATAGCCAAGCACACAGACTCTCAGGGTGATTAGAGGCTGGCCAGCGACACTTATGGCATGCCAGGATTTGTGTTCACATGCCACAAGAATAGAAGACTCCACCTAAAATAAACCCCAGGATAAGGAGCTTAGAAGGCACCAGGAGTAACACAGAATCCTCTACTTGAGATTCAAAGCCCTTCATAACCATCCTCCTACCTTTCCAGTCTTCTTACACCTTACACAACACTCCCCTCTCTCTGCCCATTCCTAGCACACATAGGTACTCTTTGATTTAGTAACATTTAACTCCTTGTTCTCAAACAACACTCTGCCTCTTGGCCCTGATCATTTTCATTGGCAGTCCCTAATGTTGTTCTTCTTTATCTCTTGGTTTTCCTGGCTTTCTTCTGGTCCCAGTTAAAATCTCACCCTCTATAGGAAACATTTCCCAAACTCTTTTAATTCTAGTGCCTTCCCTCTGTTGATTATTTTCTTTTTATCTGCATATAACATTAAAAAAACATTTCAGCTAAGTGGGATTGAGAGTCAGACCCAGAGATGGGAGGTCAAATCTGGCCTCAGACTCTTCCCAGCTGTGTGATCCTGGGCAAGTCACTTGACCCCCATTGCCCAGCTCTTACTGCTCTTCTATCTTAGACCAATACCCAGTATTGATCCTAAGATGAAAGGTAAGGGTTTAATATAAATAAATGAATAAAGGGGATTGGAAAGGCTGCTTATAAAAGGTGGAATTTTAGGTGAAACTTGAAGGAAGTTATCTCTATCTGGAGATGGAGAATTTCAATTATAGGGAATAGCCAATGAAAATGCCCCATTAAATTACAAGAACATACAAGAATAACAAGATGTCAGTGTCATTGGATCATAGAATTTATGAAGGGAGTAAGATGTAACAAGACTAGAAAGGAGATCGAAGGAAGCCAAGCTATGAAGAGCTTTTAAAGACAAATACAGGGTTTTAGATTTGATCTTGGAGGTGATAAGGCTTCACTGGAATAGGAAGTGGTAAATCTTACCCAAGAAACAAAGTTTCTGAAAAGTAGAATAGACAAAACAGAAATGAATGACTCCATTACACAGCAAGAAACATTCAAACAAAATCAAGACTGAAAAATAGAAGAAAATATAAAATATTTGATTTCCAAAATAACAACTTGGGAAAGAAGTCAAGGAAATATAATTTAGGAGTCATTAGATTTCCTAAAAATCATGATTAAAAAAAGTTTAGCCACTGTATATTAAGAAATAAGATCTATAGAGATCTTTTGGAATTAGATGGCAAAGTGAAAATGGAATCCCACTGATCACCTCCTGAAAAAAAAAAACCAACAACCCAAAAGGAAAAGTCCCAGCAATTTCATAGCCTACTCTATAGCTTTCACATGAAATGGGGGGGGGAGGGGCGGAGGGAGGAAGTATTGCATTCAGACAGAAGCAATTCAGAAACAAAGAATCACAGATGGGCTCATAAATTTGAGAATTGGAAGGGAATAGATGATGATATAATGCTAACATCTTAATGAAGGCAAACAATCAAGTGACCCTTCAGAATCTTAATGTCTTAAACAAATATTGAGAGCTAAATACATTCTTGGGTAGGTTGGTTCTGCTGTGAGAGTTTTAAGAGGGAAAAGAGATGGGAGGGTGAAAAGAATACAATGGTATAGAAAGGAGGATGAGGTAGAACTTACTTTTTCTCATATTTGAGATGCCTGATTAGAAAGTTATACAAACATGGAAAAAAATGTAGGGTAGTGGGCATCAGATGAGACAAAGAAGGGGCAAACTGTTTCTCTGAGTTTGTTATAGAAATACGTCAAACTCGGTGGGAAAAATATAGGGCAAAAGTTAATAAGAAAAATAATACACAGAAAATAGTTGCAAGCAAAATAAAGTTCATGATCTTAAAGGAAAGATTAAGTTTGGAAGAAAGAAAAACACACCTATCAATCAAGTGTCTTTGTGCACACTCATCTATCATAGATGAAAATGCACAAAGATAATCGTCATTCTCGGTTACCGAGAGACTACTACTACTTATCAATTAGGTAATTACTAAAGAAATTATAAAATATGCATAAATGGAATATTATTGTGCACTAAAAATGATGAGACTACTATAGAGAATCCTAGTTAATATGAATTGTTGTAGAGTAAGATGAGCAGAACCAGAACAATGACACTGTAAAGAAAAACTTTTGAAAGGATTAAGATCTCTGAACCTATGATGAGTCTTATGATTAGCCTTCTCTTGCCAGAAGACTTGTTATGCAGACAGAGATATTACTTTTTGGACATTGCCACTGTGGGGATTCCTTTTCTTTTCTCTTGCTGTGTTACAGGGGTTTCTTTTTTTCCTCCAGTTTTTTAACTGGGGAGACATTGGGGGGGAATAGAAGGGGGAAATAGCAATTGTGATATTAAGAAAAAAGAAGATTCTTGGAAACATTTTTTAAAATACAAAAGAAAGCATAAAAGGGGCAGCTGGATGGCTTAATAGCTAGAGAGCCAGACCTGGAGATAGGAAGTTCAGGGTTTAAATGTGGCTTCAGACACTTCTTAACTGTGTGTCCTTGGGCAAGTCAGTTAATTCCAATTGCCTAGCCCTTACTGCTCTTCTTTATATACTAATCAATACATAGTATTGATTTTAAGTCAAAGGGTAAAGGTTAAAAAAAAAAGGACAGAAAAGTTTGGAGGGAAGCTTAGAGAAACAGGATAATTTTGAAAGTCACATGTAAAATGTATCTCATACTTAAAAGAAATAAATGGTAATTTATAGTTTCATTTAGAATTCCCTTTTTTATTTTCTGCTAGACTATGGAAATGTCATTTTTTATGTTTAAGTTTAGATTAGGAAATATTAAATTCAAAAAAATGAAAGCTAACAAAATTAGGGCATAAAATATTCTTTAGTGATGAACTTTGTGGTTCTTAGGAACATTTCATTGTATAATAGTGATTTACTAACAATCAATAATTGTGAAAATATAATAAATAACAAATAATTAAATTTCAGCATTTCAGCAAAGATTGTAACATTACCTGTTGTTCTCAATCTGTCTTTCCATTCTTGATCACAGGCCTATGAGTTAGGCAGAGTGAATATTTGCAAACTGTAAAGAGACTTTACATTATTATTGACCTATTTTAGGCCAGTTCATTTCTTTCACCTACACTTAACATAAGCTATATTCTTATGTGCATATCCTAGCAAGTCACAAATTTAGAGAAAACAGAAGCTGTGTAAGAAACTTAGACTTTATTTCTAATATGTTGTGTTATTACAGGTGATGGTTGGATTCACAATGTTATAACAAATGGTTGGAGACAGCTTACACATTTACCTAAGACGAGACCCAGGTAGGTCTAAAAAGTTAGCACACAATGGAATAATTAAATGTTTTGAAAAGTTTTAAAGCATATCTCTGAATCAGAATATTTATTAATATAAAAGCAAAACATCAGGTTGTTTTCTTAATTTTATTTTATCTGAAGAACAAATTTGTTAGTTAAATTATTAGAAATATTTGACCCACTTTTCATTAATGTTGAATACTTGAGGTTGTTAGTCTTTGAGATTAAGTGGGTAATTCCTATATAATGAAGAAAAAAGATAGTAAGATACTGAAAATTATTGCTGTTCTTAGTAATTTATATTTAAAACATTCTTTTATGGGTTAGGGTGGTGGTAGGAATTTGTGTTTTGAAATGTTTTAAAATCTAATCAATTCAGAAATTTGTACCTGTTGATTTAGATTATGGAAAAGCATGTTAATGTGTATAATTCCTAATTGATTTTGTGACCTATTTAATCCTACTGAATTATTTGAATAGGAAATTTGAAGTATATTAAAAATCATTAATTTTTTATTCATAATTGGAAATGTGTTAGATTATTACACTGTAAAAAGGATTTTGAAGGTATATTCTGTTATATGACTTTCTAATATAATTAGTGGTAAATTATGATAAATTTGTGAAGGAAATTGTCAATTTAGTACAATATGAGAATTGTTATTGTTAATAATGGACTTTGGTTTAGATTTTTTTGTCATGTCTTTTAGATATGTTTTCTATATAGGTTATTCATCTTGAACTAAAGTAAATTTATAATGATTTTTCTAGTATTTTATTTAGTTATTTAATGAATGAATGTTTAGTAAGTTTAGTTTGACAAAGTTTAGTTTTGAAAAAAGGGCCTGAAAATCTCTAACATTTATATATATAATAACATATTATATATATAATATATATATATGCCATTATAGAAGCACAATGAGAATTTACCATGTTTTCATTACATATAGAAATATGATTCCTGCATTATTTTAATTTATAATATTTGGTCAGAATGTACTTTTTAGATGTCTAGAAAAAAAAATTTTTTATTCCTTAATTTATAATGCTATTTATAATTATAAGTTTGGTGGTAGAAATAAATGTATTTTTAAAATAGTTAATTGTTCTTGGGATGTCATATTTCAGCCCTTGTTAAGAACTTATTAAGAGATTAACTAGAGCAACAAAATTATTATCAATATAATTCTAGGTAGAAGAGCTTTGTAAAAAGATTTCTTTTAATTCAGCTGATATGTCATGTAAATAATATGCTTTATTAGAATGTTTAGGTAATAAGTTAGAGCAGCTGTGAGAGGACATAAACTATCAGAGTCTATAGAAAAAAACATCAGGTTGCAAGCTAGAATGTCACCAAAATCAAGGCAGGAAAGGCTTTCCAGTGTTCTTCGAAGATCAAGTCCAGGCCAGAATTTTCCTAAGGCAGATAAAAAAGAGGCAGATCTATCTTCAGGTATGAGGTGAGGAAGAGAAAAGGTGGGATACAGTTTAGTGTAAGGAGAACAGTGAATATTTGCTGATATTTTTTTATGAAAAAGAGAATTTAGTTTGTCTAAATTCAGTTTGTGCTCATTTTTCCAAGTCATTCAAAATATAATCTGCCCAATTCTCCCCTTGTGGCTTTCCTAAGCAGAACATACAATATGAAGAAATCTCTTTTGTTCTCCTCCCCAATTCTCTTGAACCAGAGCTTTTGCTTGGTTTGAGTAGACAGTAGCTATATGATAAGGAACACAACCAACTATGGGGTTTTCCTTTGTGTCTCTATGAGATACTCAATAAAATATTGGAGTAGGTCCTTAGGAATTATTGTTCTGCCCCAAAGATTATGCCCAAGGTATATATTTTCTTCTCCATGATAAAATTGCACCCTCTTTATAGGTGGGCCCTTTTTTTCTCCCCTTCTTTTTCCCTTATACCTCAAAAGTTTTGGGATGGCTAGGGTGGTGGTAGTGGTTGGGGGTGGGAGATGGGAAGTTATTACTGTGTCAAAGCAAAATGTATCAGTTGTTTTTGTTTTTTTTTAAGACTTGTGATTGGTTTTCACCAAAGGTCTGGCTGAACTTTGTTTTATGAAATTGGAGAATTGGGCAGAATATTTCCCAAAGTAAACTCTCATGACCTACTTCTGATCTGTGATCACAAAAAACACCTGCCATTGAATTTGTGCTCAGTGTTTGAAAAAATCATTTCACCTGAGGTGCAAATTATATGTATTTTACTGTGTAAATTGTTAAAGCCAAGCAAAAAAAAACCTGATCTACTCAAGTTATATGGTAACAAAAATAAAAAGTAACATAATTATTTTAAGGATTGTTGCCATAATATTTTGATTAATTAGTAAATAATAAACAGAGTATTCTCAAAGAGTCTCTGCTGTCAAGAAGCACATTCAATGGTTTTATCAGTTTTAACTATTCCTTAAAAATGGAGAATCGATTTTTAAATTTTGAATGCATTTTTTTTTTCTGAGAGTTGGAACTTGCTGAAATATAACGTTGCTGTAAAACTATGAAATTGGTTCTTGGTGAGTGATGTAAAATAACTAAAAAAACACATTTTAGTTCACAAGTGTATTCTTTGAAATTAGAGATATATATAAACCATTAGACCCATCCCCTTTTCAAGATATAAAATGCTCCACTCTTTTATTCAGGGATTTATAGAAAGAATTACTTGAGACATTTAATTAAATAATAGTCTTTTGGGGGGGGTTGCTTTTGTTGTCAGCAACATTTATTAAGCACCTAAAATATGTTTAATAGGGAAATACAAAAAAAATTAGAAGACATGTTCTTTCCTTCCAAAAGTAACCAACAAACACATATTTTTGAACTTCTCCTATGTGTTAGGCACTAGAAATACAAGTATAAAGAATAAAACAATCTCTACTTGAAAGTTTATATTCTAATAGGGGAGACAGATACATATATAACACATACAATATAAATATAAAATGAATATACATATATTCATTAAATACAAGGTAGTTTGGGAGAGAGAGCACTAGAATTAGGAGGGGTAATGCAGAAATCAGAAAGGATTTCATGTACAACATAGTCCTTGAGTTTGCCTTAAAGAAGGATGTTGACCCTTAGGAGGTAGAAAGGAAGTGCATTCCATACAATGGGATAAAGCCAAAGCAAGGGTTTAGAGATAGGAAATGTAGTGTCATGTTTGGGGAAGCCTAGTTTGTCTGGATTGTAGAGTATAATATTCAGCAGATATGGAAAGTTTAAGTTTGGGACAGATTCTGAAGGGCTTAAAAAGCTAAACAGAGCAGTTTATATTTTATCCTCCAGACAATAGGAAGCTACTAGAATTGAGTTAAGGAATGATAGGGTTAGATCTATGCTGAAATAAAAGCACTTTAGAAGCTACAGGATGGACTTGAGATGCAAGGAGATCAATTAGGATTCTATTGGAAGAATCTAGACCAGAGGTAAGGAAGTCAAACTAAGATATTAGCTGTATGAGTTGAGAGAAAGGATCATATTCAAGATATATTTGTAATGAAAACAGCAAAATTTGGCAAATATTTTGGCTGTGTGGAGTGAAAGACAGTGAAGAGTTGAAGAAAAGTGAGGAGTTGAAGAAAATGCTGGGATAATGCACCCAGATTGAAAGGATGGTGGCGCCAAGGGAGGAACATATTTATGGAACTTCAAATCAAAATGTTAAACAGTACAAAAATGTTAAAAGTTTCCAAGTACAGGAATGAACAGAAAAATCAGGTTGAGGTAAAGGATGGACTTCTTTCTGGAGGTTGTTTTTGAAAAAAAAAATCAAGGCCGTAGGGAATACAGATTGTAAAAAGAAAATTATTGGGCATTCCAGACAGAATAATGGATAAGTCATGTGGGGGATAGGAAGAAGGTGAATTCGACTAGAGCAGAAGGTCCAAGTAGGAGAATAACAAGAAATAAATATGTTAAGTAGAGGAAGAGTAAGTTTATTAAGTCTTGAATACTAAAGGTACTAGGAATACTAGGTAATACTTAAAATTCTTGAACAGGCAGGTGGTTGGTTTTAAGAAGATTATTTTAGCAACTCTTTATTGGAACTGTGAGAAGGTAAAAGAATAATGGTGAGACTTAGGTGGATACTGTAGTAGTGCAAACTCGAAGTAATGATGAGGTTTTAGACTAGAATGGTAGCAAAGGAAACAGGAACAAAGGAGAGCAAATTAGAATCTGCAAAGAAACTATAACAGTGACTTTGAGATGAACTATGTCTGGCAGAGAAAGAAAATTGTCAAAAATGACAAAAAGATATCAAAAGATTGATGGGAATTAATCAGAAGAAAGTGCAATTAATAGGAAAATTGTGAAGTGTGTCTTTTTTTTTTTTAGTAAAAAATGGTGAATTCAGTTTTCAAAAAGAAGTTATAGTTGAAACAAGAGTCAGGAAAAAAGAGTGAGGTAGAGTTGTGGGTAATAATAGTAACCAATTTTAAAATTACTTTTACAATATACTTTCCTTACAACAATTTCAGTACCTAGTTAGTAGTTACATGTTATCCCCCTCCTATTTTTTTTAAACCCTTACCTTCTATCTTAGAATCAATACTAAGTATTGGTTCCAAGGCAGAAGAGTGATAAGGGCTAGGCAATGGGGGTTAAGTGACTTGTACAGAATCACATAGAAGTATCTGAGTTCAAATTTGAACCCAGGACCTCCAGTCTCTGGACCTGGTTCTCAATCACTGAGCTACCTAGTTGCCCTGCCTCCTCCTCCTCCTTCTCCTCTTTCTCTTTCTCCTTCTTCTTCTTCTTCTTTTTTTTTTTTTAAACCCTTACCTTCCCTCTTGGAGTCAATACTATGTATTGGTTCCAAGGCAGAAGAGTGGTAAGGGCTAGGCAATGGGGGTCAAGTGACTTGCCCAGGGTCACACAGCTGAGAAGTGGCTGAGGCCAGATTTGAACCTAAGACCTCCCATCTCTAGGCCTGGCTCTCAATCCACTGAGTCACCCAGCTGCCCCCTCCTTCTTCTTCTTTTTAACAAATGAAGAAACAGACTTGCAGAGATTGTGTAGTGTCCCTTTCATCACATAGTTAATAAATGCTAGGGCTGAGATTTGAACCAGGTTTCCTGATTTCAGGTCCAGGGTTCTTTCCAGCACAGCATGGTGCCATTAGTGAGTCATCTACATTTAGGGGTTATAGTAAATGAACTCGGGGGAATATTTCAGTCTAGCACCTTTGAGGACATGCCAAAAGCAAAGATCAATTCAATAAACATCCTGTTTTATTGAAATAGAGCCTTTTGTTACATTATGATATTATGACATCCCTTTCTTAGCAGTAATTCATTTTTTACAATTTTCACTCACAGGTTATGGCATACTGCCTGTTTGGGAAAAGAAAGTGAAGTCATGGTATTTGGTGGTAGCAAAGATGATTTGCTTTTTATGGATACAGTAAGTAAATATCTAAACATTTCCATTGACTTTTTTATTATTAAATTAATTTTTATGTTATATTATATTATAATAATAATAATTATTAAAATTATTATTAAAATTAAAAAGCTGCTTAGTTGAAACTTTGAAGATGAGGTAATAGGCAACTCTCACTATAATTGCCAAGAATTCAGATGAAGTAATAGCTATTCTTAATGAATCACTGACTTTAAGAGCTAAAAGCTTTTGTGGGAGCATTTCAAATCAAACATGTCCATACCAGAAAGCTACAACTTCAAACTAGATGCTCTTTACCTCTGAAATTCAAAAGGTTTCTCCTATGACTGGGCATGTCCATCTCAGGGTTACTATTCAATCACCTATGCTCAGGGAAGGAAATAAGTGCAAAAGAGCAGTGCCTTGGCCAGCGCCCAGGCTTAAGTCACCTAGCTAGCCCCTTCTTTAACAGGTAGCCTATATGTTAGCAGATAGCCATTTTTGCTAAGTAATGGAAAGTACAAGTTCCTTTTACATGCCTAACCCCTTTTTATGGAGAGGCTTGAACAGTCTTATCTGGAGTAAAGCACAGAATTACTTCCTTTAAAGTCTGTTCATTGGGCTGCTCCTCCCAAATGCAGTTTTGAAAAAAGTCTTCCCTACTTTAGGGTAATCAGAAGATAGGAGATCAAGGGGCCAACCAGGTTTGTTGCTATATTCCAAAGTGACAAGTCCAGGTAATGTGGAAGGATTATTCATCAAGTTTGGATTAGTTAAGATGGCCTCTCAGGCCTCTTTCAACTTTACATCCTATAATTCTCTTTTTTTTTTTTAAGATATTTTATTTTACCAATTACACGTCATAACAATTTTCCACATAAGTTTTTGAAGTTATATGATCCAAATTATCTCCCTTCCTTCCCTTTTTCCCCCTTCCTGGAGATGGTAAGCAATTTTATCTTGTAGCAGTCCACACCTATCTATGGACAAGAGAAACAGTTAGAATGTAAAGATTGTCTTAGAAGAGAGCATGCTCAGTCTTGCCCATGGCTAGTAAAGCCTTTGACCCTGGATCCCAGCATCCCCCAGGTTAGGCTCAGGTTTCTTTGTGCTCACCTGGCTGAGACAAGCCACACCTATACCTTGTCCTTAACCAATGATAATACACTATGCACTCATCCCTATGTATTGTGCACATTTGCATCTCAATGGTAATAAATAGGAGCTCCACAGAAGGCCAGGTCTCTTGCCGCAACACCTCTCAGCTATGTCTGTCTTTCCTGGAGTTTAGCCTCTGGCCAAGCTCAATCTTTAACTTCCTCCCTCTCTATCTCTCTCTCTTCCTGAAAGACCTTTCCTCCTCAATCTCTTATCCTCAAGTGGTTCATGCTTAGAGTACCAGCTCTAAGGAACCGGTGATTTCTTTCTTGATCTCCTCTCCTCAAGCCAGACTGATCCGTACCTACAGCCCAGCCTGCAAGGGATCGTGGCTTTTCCTCTTAGCTAATCTCTATACTCCTATTTCCACATGTTGTTAATTTAGGACTCCTTAGCGGTATCATGTCCTAAGCTAAATAGTGGGAGCTTTTCTATGGACCTCCATTGTCAAATATTATGTGTGTATCTGCCTGCTTCTTGTCCATCTCCTTGGCTATAGTCCTTCCCCAAGGTCAGCTTTCTATCTTTCCTTTAGTGGGAAGGCTGTGGGCCGGCCTTCCTGCTTTAGATCTGGTATATATGTGTATTATCAGTACATTCTATAATTCTTTATGGGTGATATAAAATATAAAAGCTCATTTTCCTAGGTAGAAAGAGCTGGATATATCTTGGCTTCTCTTTTGGAGTTCTTGTAGATATTTTGGTTATGATTAGTACTAAATTTTTAAAAACATGTACTTTCATTCCTCTCATGTTCACTCTCTCTCAGATGTTAAATTCAAATCCAAGTACAAAGAGGTTTAATAAAATCTGTTTCTATGTTAAGATCTAGGAAATAAATGAACCTATAATACCCTTTATCTTGAGGATTTCCTATTGCCGTTTTCCTATTGCCAACACTTTGGAAAACGTAGGAACATAGAGGCCATACTGATGGGAATAGATTTTTCTATTTATTTAGGATCAGTTAGTTGAGAGGCAGAAGGGTATAGTGGAAAGCACACTTGGAAACAGAAAAATTGGATTCAAATCTACTTGATCTTCTCATTTTTAAAATGAAATAGCAACTTCACAGAGGTATCATGAGGAAATTGCTTTACAAAACTACTACTCTATAGTCAATGAGTTGTTATCTTGAGGTCCACTTGTAAATGCAAAGAAAGACTCATACTCAAGAGCTAGTGTAAACAAGTTAAAATCAGAATACTGATCAAGGCACTTGAGTTGTTCCTTTCGTATCCATAGTAGTACATATACCTGCAGGAAATCTTTTTTCCCCTCAATTTAAGCATAAGTATATAATTTTGTATTGCATCCTTTCAACTTCTTAGAAATGAATTTTTTATTTGAAAAAAATTTTATTTTTCATTTTTTTGGTTACATATAGAAACAGTTTTTGATCATTGTTTTTTGACATTTTAAAATTCAGATTTTCTCTGTCCCTACTCTCCTTATCCCCAGGTAGTGAATAGTCTGATATAGATTATACCCATACTTTAATGTAATACATATTTCCATATTGCTCATGCTATGATAGAAAATACATACCAAACATCCAATAGAAATCTCATGAGGAAAATATAGTGGAAGATATCTGATGGTTCTTCTAATATTGAACCATCTCTCCATTCCTGGTATAAAACCCACTTGATCGTGGTGTATGATTCTTGTGAGAATTATTCTTTATGATTGAAAATTTTTAATCACAATTTATATTTCAGTTATAACTTCATAATATTAAATTTAAAATATTTTAAAGAAAGATTTATTTTTCTTTTGATCCCTTAATCCTTCTAATTTGTGGAGAGATGTCTTTTGTAAAACTCTCCAGTCAAAGAATGAAATTGTATTTCTAAGAGAAGCTATTTCTCTGACTGTTAAACTAATATAACATAACAATTATGTAAACTGATAATTCAGGATTTCTCTTTTCAGAGATTCTTAGCTATAAATTTTCATAGGCTAAACCTGTGGTGGCAAACCTATAAGCACACACGCCAGAGAGGGCATGTGAACTGTTGCCTACCAGAGTTTGTTTCTAGAAAACCAAAGGGACTTGGGCTGAGCTGCTCCCCTCCCCCTTTACATGTGTACCTCTCATCACCTGCCCCTTTGCCCAGCAGACAAGTGAGTGCTTCCTCCCTTCCCTATCTGGGGTTGTCATAGGGGTTGGGCACAGCACTTGGTCTCTAAAAGGTTTGCCATCACTGGACTAACCTTAATTAGTTTCCTTTTCCTTTTCTCATTTTGATTTCTTATAAAGTCCCTAAAAGATGTAACTTAAATTAGGAATTCATTCTGGTTCTAAGAGCAAGTTGGAGATTCCATACTCCATACTGTGCTTTTGTAATATCTGGAAATACTTATTCCTAAAATAAAGAGAATAAGGTATAGCCCATGAACATTTTCTTTTGTTGATATTACTCTCTTACCTACTTTTCTAAAACTAATTTTTGATAACTGCTATGAAATATTTACAATAAGTAACAATAGTAATAAGTTATATTTAAATAGCACTAGGCACTTAACTCTCTATCTAAATTTCCTCATCTATTAAACTAATAAAATTGTAAACATGACCTATTATTTTATATTACTGAAAAGTTTACAAAGTACCTTTCTTATAATCATTATGAACATTACTCTACCCATTTTGCTGATTAGGATGATATTCTATATAGGCAATCAATTGTCCAGTCTTGCTGTTTTTACCTAAACAGCATCTCTTACATTTGACCCCTTTTCTCTAAATAACAGCTTCCATATTACTTCAGTGATACATTACTTCTTAACTGGACTCTTCCAATGGTTTCCTAATTGGCCTCTTTCACATTTATCTCCCCATCTGCCACACTGCTGCTAGTAGAATTTTCTTTAAGTACAGATCTGACCATGTCTCTCCCTTCTACCCAGAAAACACCATCAGGTCCTAGGGTCCTATAGGATAAAATATAAATTACTCTGTTTAGCCTTTAAAACCTTTCATAGCCAGATCCCCAAATTGTCTTTCTAGCCTTATTTTACATTATTTTCCTTCCTATACTCTGCAGGCTTGCCAAACTGGCATTTTCTCTGCTCTTTGCATATAGCCTAGACATTCTGAACCTGTATTGAGTGTCTTCATGCTGGAATGTTCTATGCTCTCACTCCTACCTCATAGAATCCCTTTCTTCCCTCTAGGTAAAGCTTAGGCTTTTCCCCTAGTTGGAGGTGGCTATTCTTAAACTACTCCATATTTATTTTCTTTATTTTATAAAAATTGATATAAATAATATATATGTCTCCCCTCTCCCCTTTCCCTGTGATATCAGTTCCTTGAGAGAAGGGATTGTTTTCATAATTTGTATTTTTATTCTCAAGTTCTACTGTAGTCCATTGACATAAAGATGTTAATTGATAAATAACTTGTTGGTTGATTGATAACACATTAAATAAGGTTGGCCCTTGTGGTTGATTGAGAAAACTGAGGTTCTGAGAAGTTTAGTGACTTGTCCAGAAATGTCTAAAGCAGCTCAAAAACTCAGTTTTCTTATTTACAAAATCAGTCATTCTTTCTCCTGAACTAGGTTGCCTCTTACTATTTGCCTTTTAACATAATTTTATTTTGTGTTTTGTTTAGGGTCACTGTAATGATTTATTGATCTTTCAAACTCAACCTTATTCACTTCTTAGGTAAGTGAATTCTTTATTTCTTCATTAGATATATGTTATTAATTTTTTTTAACCTTTACCTTCCATCTTAGAATCAAAATTGTGTATTGGTCCCAAAGCAGAAGAGCAGTAAGGGCTAGGCAGGGGGGGAAGAGGGGGGGTGTAAATAACTTGTCCAAGGTCAAACAGCTAGGAAGTAAGTTCCAGAGTTGAACTTAGGACCTCCAATCTCTAGACCTGTATTAATTTTTTTAAATGAATAAATTGACATCTTTTTCTGTTTATTGGAGAACAATATGCTTCTTTGAGTATTCTGTGAATAGCATGGACAAATTTTATATCTTCCCCAAGATATGCAAATAGAGGTGAACCACTTTAGTTGAACCAAGTATTGAAGCCATTTAGGGGGAGGAAGAGATACAAGAAACACCATGACTATGTAAGATTTAAATCAATATCCAGTAACTCCCAAGTATTATATTTTAGAAAGTTTATTAATAATCACTTGAAGTAGAAAGAAAATAAACTAAAAGAAATAGAAGTTCAAACCTAATTTTCTAACAAAAAGTAAATCCATGTGTATAGATTCTCCTGCCTGGCCTACTTTCCCAGCTGTGATAAAGGAAAAAGAGAGAGAGAGAGGCGAGGTTATCTCCAAAATGTAAGGACTTAACATGAGAACGAACATGGGATGCTAGGATTTAGAGTCCTGGGGAGCAGTCCCAGGGTCACATAGCTAGGAAGTATGTGAGGCCAGAATTGAATCTAGGACCTCCCATTTCTAGGCCTGTTCTCCATCCATTGAGCTATCCAGCTGCCCTCCTTAACTGTAAGCTTTTTAAAGGATGGATGGTTCCTAATACATAGTAGGCATTGTTTAGTGTTTAAATGTTTGTTGATTGAATGATATGTTTAAATATTTCATGTGTCTTCTGATTCTAAGAACTTAGGAGTGATTTTTTTTTAATAGGTTATGTCTTGACTGCATTGGTAAAAACGCTGTCATCTTAGAAAGTCAGATAACTTTATTACCTCCAAAGCTTCTTCAGCAAGTACTTAAAAAAATAACATTTTGGACTGCAGCTAGTCATCGACAAGAACAAAGAGCTAAAACTGAAGAAACAGACAAATATCTTTGAATTAACGTTGTTATATACTATATTTATTTAATATGTTTAACTTTTTGGAAAAGAGTTTTAGTTCTGGTCTTCCCCCTAAAAAAAGTAGTATTTGGGAACAAGAAAGCTACTTTTAGAATTCTGTAACATGAGAAATGATGGCCGTTAGCTGAAAAATGGCAGATTAATTTAACCTTTCAAATAAATTATAGTAAAGTTATTCCTTTAGAAAGTTCATAACCAACAACATAGAAGATAAGACTTTATCCCACTGTTTGTTCTTCACTGAAAATATTATGAAAAATATTCAGGAAAATAAGAGATTAGTCTAGGGACTTCAGAAATCTGAAGAAATACATGTAACTTGAAACTCTACATATTGTACTTTTGTTACTGAGTTTTAGAGAGAATAAATTCTCTCAAGAAACTTAATAAAAAATCTTAAGTTTTTATTTTAGCCTAATTGCTTATGTTAGCCATGTAAAAATATATGAATATTGGGATGTGATATCTAACATTGAACTGTCCTACAGCCTTTTCAGTACATATGTTTTTGAGACATCTTTTATTACTTTAAGCATCTGCAGAGTAAAATTGGCTATAATTGATATTAGATGTCCAATTAATTTTGTGTTTATCAAACAACATGAGAACAGGAGTGAAATAGCAATTTAGTTGAGTAGTGTGGGTTCATCAAAAAGTAGGTTAACTTACACATCTTTAGAATTTAATTTACTTCAAAAGAATGCTTCCTGTAAAATTGTTATGTGGTATGAAAGATCATAAAGACTCAATTACTTGACTCAAGATAAGTCCCTTTCCTTATTCCTTTCTAAAAAGCACAGGTGATGCACAGGATGCTTGAGTAATGAATATATGGTGTCTTCACTTTAATCTCTAGTATTGCTACTTATGGAGAAAAGATAGACTAGATTAATATTAATTAGTTCTTTAAACTCTGTTAAGAATGTCTTCTTAGTGTGACCCAGTCTTTCATTTTATTTGAGTCTCCCACAGTCCCAATTTTTATTCCAGAATTGAAATTATTCTCTGAAGCCAACATACTGTTTTTGAAATGTATTAGCATAAAAGCATTTCTATATTGAAATATAATTAGTAATGCAAATTGTAATATAGTTTGCTGTATCTCTAATCACTGAAAGTTTTTAGAGATATATTTTATATATAATAGTGTATTTTGGATGTGTAAAACTTATATTTTTTGCATGGAAGTATTTTGTCTAAATTTATTTATTGCACAAAAATATAGAAAAATGACTATTTTCCTATTTTGGTCAGTATTAACAGTTATTATTGTTAATTGAGCAAAAAGACTTTTTGAGTGCTAATGTTTCATTACTTTCTGAATAGCAGATTTTGGAAGCAAGATCTTTAAACATGATTTATATATTAGAAGAAATTTTTATGGCTCTGTAATATAGTTGGGCCATATTTTCATTTTGAATTTGATTAAGAAAATATTTAATAGAAATAAAATTAGTGTTTGAGGGGATACAGGTTCTAGGAAACCAAGGGTGTGGCCTCAGCTTTAATGAAACCTCTTTTAAAAGCATCTGATTATATGTGCTCTTTGGAAAGTGATTAAAATTCTAATTGCTGTTTCTTTGGCTTAAGAAGTTTTTTTTTCCATGTATTTTAGTATATAGTACCTGTTTCCAAGTAAGCATTTTAATTTGTACAAAGAGAAACTGTTTTTATTTTAATAGTTGTTTTTTTTTAATATGTGGTCCCTTTTCTAGTGTGTGCTGCTATATTACAAAGGTCAGACTAATGCTGTTTTAAGTTAATGACTTGAGACACTGATATTATTTTTAAAAAAATAGCTCAAAAGCTCAAAATACCTTATTGGAAGAGTGATCAATTATTCTCTCTCCATTCTCTACTTTCACTGCCCAAGTAGTCGGGATTCCTATGATGTCAGTAGGCTTATAGGAACTGCAGAAACCTGCAAAGCCAACTTCTAAGTTTCTGTTTTTGAAGAGGTGTGTATAGCTGGCTCTATAGGGTTTAATGGTTGACCCTACATTTCTGTAGCTAATATGGATCCAGGAACTTAGAAGATGACCCATTGCGGGCAATGATGTTCTCATAAATCTACATAATAAATAGGTACCCTTAATCTTCTGATTCATGAAGAACAGATTATCCAGCAAGTCTTATTACTCTGTCCTCAAGTACAGACCATCTCTTCCTGGTACTTTAGGGTACAGCATAGTGATCACATTAGAACGTCTTTAACTCATTTAGATTCTCATATTAGCCAGTTAACAATATTAATTTTCAAGTAATATCCCCACATTTTGTTTCCATGACCAGCATACTCTAAAAGGAATCTTATAAGTACTGTCTAAAATTTGCTTCTTTTTTCCCCTTGTTCTCTATCCTATCTCTCATACTCCCCTTAAAAAACCTATATGAAATTTATATAGAACAAATTTACAGGAATGGAATAGTTATACATAGACTGTTCATGCAGACTTTCGAATGAAGCAGTTGGATTAAAATATTTTTGATAAGGGATAAAAGAGGTAGAGATGTGCTTCTCCATTTTTAAAAATATTTTTCCATGTACTTACCTGAGAGATTTCATCCTTTTGGAATTTATATTTTGTTAGGATTTTTTGACATTCAGGTAACAACACCAGAGGTTTTTTGTTTTTGTTTTTTTATCTTAATCCTTTATACTAGGAAGCTTAGCAGGATTATCAGTGATATAGTTAATTCTAGATTACTTGTTTTAGTGAAAATCTATATGTTAATCTTTCAGTTGAAATGATCTTAGCTAAAGAAATAATTTTAATGTTTTTGCATTCTGTTAGATTTAAAATTAACAGCTCACAAGTGTAGAAAAGGATTAGGATTTTTGGTGGTGTTTTGTGATTTTTCTATTAAAATACTAAAATGTTAAATGAGGAAAAGTAACAAAAACAAAATAGAGTAAATGACAAACAGTATACAGACAGTATAAGAATTTTTGGAGTTCACTATATAGGAAGAAAAGAAAACTTAAAAAGTCCTTAGTCCCAAAATACAAAGAAATTTTAAAAAATTTGTTGAACTTATGCTAGTCAATATGAGATACCTTTATACAATGTTTGTTTAATAAATGTGTTTGGAAAATCTGTAATTTCTTTGTTATTAATTATAAGTGAGGGGTGTATGGGGTGCTCAGGGAGGGGTAATATCTCTGGTATGATATGGAGGGCTTGTCTTGCCCTCTAAGGGCAGCTCTCCAGGCTCTGAGCCCCACCTGACACCCAGCTCTCACTTGTGGCTCCCAGTAGCTGCTAGCATGCAGCAGCAGCCACACCCCGGGCAATGGCTTCGACAGGCCGGCTAAACCTTGTGAGGGTAGCCATCGGGTCATCGACCCCTGGTGAACCAGGGCTTTGCTCACCCAGCATGTGAAGACTGCTTCGGCGGAACGGGCGGAAGAAACCAATAAGAAGGTTCAACGGCTGAGAGGGCGACACAGCAAAGCACTGTGGAGTGCTTAGGGCATGTTGGAGCACAAAAGACAACAGGGCCATCCAATGCAGCTGAGGAAGTCTCCAGGTGTAACAACTTTTCGTACCACTGGACCCAGGCTTCCAAAGCCGAGAGAGTGGGACTGTCTCTGTGCAACGACTTTTCCACTTAAATCTCTTTCATGCACAAGTATCTTTGTGCACACTCATCTGCACACTCAATTATAAGTGAATAAAATAATTTGCTTTATTAATAGTAACTAATTCAGAGTGGCAAATGCAGTGTTTTTATTAAAAATTTTGATTATGTAGGTGTGGAATGAGAAATTATTGTGTTGTTCTCAAGTATTAAGAGTTATTAATATCTCCAAAAAGTTAGTAAAAACTGATTCTCTCCTCACCCCCATCCATTTCTCCCTTCAAGACCCCACCCTCATACTTATAAAGTCCTTAAAGCCTTAATTGAGTTTGTGCAGGTCTTTGATCTAGAAATACTCAATGATCAAATCTTAAATACCAATCTTGAGTATCCTTTTGTTTTAGAAGCCTCCCATTGTATCAAATCCAATGGCTGGAATGATAAAATCAGCCCCTGACTGAAGATCTAGTTAAACTCCTCTTTGTATGTCTCCAACTTCCTGATCATTTCTTTAAAATGTTAATTAGCTTGAATGTGTTCATTGCAAAGCAATTCAACATTCTGTCTCCAACCATTGTAAAAAAATTATAATCCCCTTAGGAAGTCTTGATTGCATCATGATTCTTCTATAAATAAGGTATTTTTCTGTGCATTTTGTGGCTTTTGTCTTAGGTCAATGACTTGAGGCAGTGTTCCACATTTTCTCTGTAACTACTTAGGTGGGGAGGACATCTATTTTGGGTCAATGGCTTGAGACAGTGCCTCCCCACTTCTCTCTCTCTCAATAAAGCATTATATTTTAAGTGATAGATTTCCACAGTCGTGTTTTTTTAATAGTGGTTAAAGAGGGTCTACTTGATATTTTCAAGGTTCCCTCAATTTCCGCTCCACACATAGGTTCATAGATCTGGAGCTGTAAGAAACCTAGAAGTCTTACTGCTTTATTCCGTTATTGACCTCAGACCAATGCCCCCCAAAATTTAATGAAGGGGAGCAATATGGTTATCTCTGCCTTGGACAGACTAGAACCTGATACAATCTACTTGATACAAAATGTCCTCAGGTTTACAGAGACACTCTCAACTTGTAAGAAAGTACAATAGAATTAAACTTTCAAAAGGTTGGAGACAGAACATGGAATAGCTTTACAAAGCCTCACCTCAGAAAAGCAAAAATTAACATCAAGCATTTATTTACTTCAGCTTGGTTTGTCTGATTAAAGTAAAATGGGAGCAGATGTGGGAAGCAAAGCCTGAGACCCTATCCAGCAAAGCTGTGGGGACATGGAAGGCACAGCCTGAGACCCATAAAACAGCTGAAAATTGTCATCTATCTCACCTTTTCACCCCCCTTTCTCCCTGCAAAATCACTGATATATGCATTTTCTTGGAATCTAAGTTAGGCATTACATGTTGATTTATCATTTTATATAAATTTTTGTGTAGGCTAGATGAGGTAAACAGATTACATTACTTTACCAATCATTTACTTTTATTGTATATGTGGAAACTAGTGTAAAATCTCCAGCTTGTTTTGCCCTCTCTATAAAATAGTAGCCATGCTCAATAAACCTTGCCCCTGGGAGCTACCAGCCTCAGTGGTCCTCTTGATCCCATTGTCTTTGGTCATCCTTCTCCTTCAAAGACCCCTGACCAGTGTTGAGTTGGTTGATCTCAACACTTGACCTTCTGGAAGAAGCCTCTGAAACAATAGGAGAAACTTCTAATCCAAAAAGGGTACTTAAGATTTGATCAAATCAGTCTGGGACACCTGCCCCAGGTAAGTTCCCATACAAACTCCAAAGACCCAACCAGAGAGCTTTGTCTTACAGGGAGAAGGGTAGGGTAATCTTGTAAAAAGAAATATATGGGGGAGGGGGGTGAAACTAGCTTTTAGATATTAATAACTCTTAATAACTTGAGAATAACATACTAATTTCTCACTGACACCATGATGTCAGCAGGCCTATTGGAACTCCAGAAACCTGCAAAGCCAAATTTTAAGGCTTAATAGTTGACCCTTTATTTCTATGGCTAATTTGGATCCAGGAACATAGAAGATAACCCATTGTGGTTACTGATGGCTCTTATGAAAATACATAATAAGTAAGTGACCTTTAATCTGCACCCTTATTGCATTCTTGAGGCTTCCCTCTTGTTAATTTGGAAACACTCGTCTAGAGAGAGCATAAAAACACTCCATCAATAAACATTTAAGCTTCTCTTATGTACCAAATACTTTGCTAAGACTTGGGAATACAAAGAGAAAGGTAAAGTCTCTCTTGCCCTCAAAAAGAACATTCTAAGAAGACATCAATAAGAAAGCCAAGTTGACTGGATATAGAGCACATCAAGGACAGTGATATGTAATAAGTTTGGAAATCTTTGGGTTCAGCTTATCAGGACATCAAGTGTCAAATAGAGGAGTTTATATTTGCTTTTAGAGACATTTGGCGATACTGAATTTTATTAAGTGGGTGATTAATAGTAAAGAAGTTTTTGCCAGAAAATAAAATCAGCATCCCAAATTCCAAAGTCTAGGCTCACATGTAGGCCATTTATGTAATGTACTAAATTGGGAGGAGATAAATGGAAATGGGAGAGAAAATGGGAAGAGTCCAAATAAGAATTCTTAAATCCCCCCCCACTCCCCAATCCTCCTGTGAAATGAGTCTGTGGGTGATTTTTGCCTTCATGCACTAGTGTTTCTCTGCTTAAAGGAGGTATAACTACCTGGGTGGGGAGAAGTGGTAGAGGGAAATAGCTCTCTCTCTCTCTCTACATTTAGGTCATGGGTTTTTTCTTAACCTGTGGACAAATTTCAACACATCCATGAACTTGGATGGAAAAAAAATACATCTTTGTTTTTACTAATCGTGAAGATTGGATTTGGCTCTCCCTTGATGGTAACAATGAAAGTACTTAGCTCTTCCTTGATTGTGAAGATTAAATTGTAATCCCCTGTCTATTTTTAGATTTTAATCCCCCAAAATGTAAGCACAGTACTTAAAGTTGAGTATGGAGATCTACTCATTTTGGATTTTAACCACAAAAAGGTATGAACACCCATTTCATACTTCAAGTGAGAGGTATGTGACCTATGTGTGAAAGAGTGGGCAGTCCTGGAGTAGAGTGTTGGCTGTGATTGGTAGATGTAAAAATTTAGGGGAAGTGACACAAGAGAAAAAGGTCTTTAAAAGTGGAAACACTCCACTTGGAGTGGAGAGACACACTTGAAGTGAAGAGACACACTTGAAGTGGAGACTTATACTTGGAGTGGAACCTCCTGTAAGAAGTAGTTCTACTGGAGTTGAGGCTGATAAAGAATCTGCTGATTGAACTGTGTGGGTTTTTAAATTAATAATAACTAAATATTATATTTTATAAAATTTTATTAATAATAACTAAAGCAAAAGAACTACCTGACTTCAGCCCGGTAGCAGGTCCAAGAGAGAGAAAGAGGGAGGAGTTACAGCCACTTAAATACAATCACGCAAAACGTGGGGATGCAGGAAAATGGAATTTTGGGAACTACTAAGGGACTTCTGGGGGATGAAGTCCAAAGGCTCAAAAATTTCCATTTATACAACTGACATGGTGAGTATAAAGGCTTACTTCTTTTCCTTGCCCTTTCTGAAGGTGTCAGCCTCTAGAAAGGCCCATCATCTTTAGACTCCTTTCCCCTGGCTGGAGCCTTTGAATTCATACCTGGTTCAGAGGAGGCTGGAGCTCGCTCCCTCTCTCTCCTTTTTTTTCTCTTTCTTTCTTCCTTAATATCTTTCCTCTATTGTAAAATAAACTACCATAAATCCCATTCTGACTTTAGTAATTCATTTTGGGGATTTAGTAATTAAATCCCTGGCAACTAATTAAATATATTCAGTCCAATCATAAATTTAACATAATGTCTAACTGAAGTTTGGCATTTCTTTCAATTATGAATTTACTTAAAAAAAACAACAACCTACACTATTCTAAGAGGGGTCCATAGGCTTTTTGTTACAGAATTTTCTCTTTAGCCAGCTGAGAGGAAACCATAAGTATTACACGCTGCCCCAGAAGGGATTTTCCTCAAAGTTCTGTACCCCAAGGGAAGGGGCTCTGGGTATTTTATACACCATCAATCAGGGAGGGTTTCCATGGCTTACATGATACATACCCAAACAGGGTTTCTATGAGTTTCCATGGGTTGTGAATACAAACATGATGGACAAGTAAGGGCATCAGAACATAGGCAAGGAGAGACATCAAGGGGTCATGTAGATTTGCATAGTCCTTAGCATGGTATGGACAGCATATCAGTCCACCATGGATTTGTCAGGTCATAGCATGGGAAGTAAACGGTGCCCTATGAAATGGAACCACTCACTTTGTTCTGTGCTGCGGGTGGGGCCAGCCCTCCTGCAGGGTACAGGGTCCTTGGTGTTGTGACGGTGACAGCAGAAAATGAAGAAGAGATGAGAGAGTTGAAGTTTTCAACTGTAGCCAGGTGTCACAAGAACTGTTGCACTTTGGTCGGGACAGACTTTTATTTTTATACCCTTAAATGATTACAGTTTAATTTTTCAACATTTGCTTCCTTAGAAGTAATGGAATAAGTCATACATTAACTTTTAACATCGTTTGAGTAACATTCTATAATTATCCTACATACTTTGATTCCATGTGATTATTCGTTACATGTAATCAATCAGATTTCTAAGGATATAATCAACACAACATTGTTGCCAAGTTTGTGGGGTCAAAGGGTATAATCAACATAACCCAGTTTTAATTATTATTCCAATATCAGGCTTTCATTTTCTAATGTTTCACTAACGTATCCTAGACATATTGCCTAGCCAACAGCTAACAAAACAATTCAGTGAGATGGAATGTACCAGCCTCTCCATGAAAGGCAATTAATATACCGGATCAGAGAGGCTTGTTGTCCCTGGCCTGTATGGGAGTGGAGAATCTAAATACAGTTTTGTTAGGGGTTTTATACCTAGAAAAGGGGGTCCCATCTATGATCCAATTCCGTAGGTTTAATTTTGTAAGTAGAATCTCTTGGTAATATTCTAAGGGGATAGAGTGGGACATCTATTTCAACCCTATAGGCATTTTGCTCTCATTTATGTTTTCCTGGGGCTGGATAAGAATAATAATCATAACAATTCCAATAATAAGGGGGTGTTAATAAGAGAAGTTACACAGGGACTGAGTGGGTATTTCCATCCTTCCTGGGGGCTGTTGTGCAATCCCCGGTTTCCACCTGTGTCTGTGTCAGTGTGGACTTGATGGCTCTTGGCAGTTCTGGAGTTCCAGTAGATACAGGGGAAGGAGGGGTGATCGGTCATACTGTTTGAAACAAGCTTCTGGGTGTGTCAGCCTTGCAAAGGCAGTCCTTAGAACATAAGGGGGTCTCTAGAGGGGGAGATCTAAAGATTTTCCACTACATTTTCACCAGACTATCAAAGAGGTCTATGACACCAAAAAAGTGAAAAACCCCTGAGTCAGGGAAAGCTTCAGCCCTTACCCTCTTTCTCATTAAGGCCTTGGATTCAGAAACAGGAGAAGCTGGGTTTTTCATCCTACCTTAGACACTAGGTTTGTCATCATAGGTAAAATCTCTTCTTGTGATTTCCTCATCTATAAGATGTTAATGCTTAAAAAGTTTTTTTTAAAAGACTCGAGTTAGCAATGTAAAGCACTTTGGAGCTCAGTAAGTGCTAGTTTGATTTTTTATTTAATTGCCTTTCTAACCCTGTATTCACCCTTAATGGGTGAACTTTGGCTGATTAGCTAGTTATTTTATATGTTCCAAGAAAGTGAACTATTATTCCTTTAGGAAATATTTCTAATTAATACATTAGGGCAGCATTTCCCAAACTCTTTTGGAGAGCTCCAGTGTTCTATACAGTTTCAATAGAAGGGATTTCTGTTTATATTTTCATCTGGATCTGTAATTTCACTGGCATAGTTGGAATTTCCCCAGGGAATTGAAAGATTGATGGACTTGTCCAGAATCACATGCACCATACATGTCAAAGGCATTTGAACCTGTCAGCATGATCTTAATCCTAAATTTTTATCAACTATACCAGCAAGCTCAAATGTTTTTAATTGCATACCATCAGTAAAATTAAATTTGAGCCCATGTCCCCAATATGCACATATTCATTTATTTCTTACATGCCCTATAAGTTCAGTCAATTTTTATATTTGGTTTTACAGCTGTTGGAGTTGAATAAGCACTTAAGTTTAAGTGACTTGCCAAATGTCATACCAGCAGCATGTATCAGAGGCAGGACTTGAATATAGTTCTTTTTCACTCAGGGGCTGACTCCTTATCCACTATTCCTTGTTGCTCCTTGGATTAAACAAAGTTATATAACTGTGAAGATTAGATTTGGCTCTCCCTTGATTGTGACAATGAAGGTACTTAGCTCTTCCCTGATTGTAAAGATTTAAATTCTAACTCATGTATATTTTTAGATTTTAATCCCCATAAGTGTAAACACCTACTTAAAAGTTAAGTATGGAGACCTGCCTATTTTGAGATTCAATCACAAAAAGTGCAAACACAATACTTAAAGTTGAATGGGAAGATCTGCCCATGTTAGATCTAATCACTAAAGGTGTAAACATCCTACTTCATCATTTAGTGGGAGGTCTTTGACCTACATGTGAAATGGTGGGTAACGAATCAGAATTAACTAACTGCCTTCTTGGCACTCCTAGAGCAGAGCATCAACAATGATTGGTAGTATGGAATTAGGGGAAGTGATGCAAGAAAAAAGGTCATTAAAAGAAAGAGACAAGGGCCTGAACTCAGTTCTTCTGTGAGTTTTGCTTGAAGACACTTGGAATGGAACTTCCTGTGAGAGGGAGTTCTTCATTTTTGGAAGTGGAGATGGGAGGAATTCTTTGTGCTTTCGAGTTGAGGCTGGTGAAGAGGGGCAGAAGGATCTTCTGTCTGGACTGACATGTAGTGAGTGTAAAGCTGACCTTTAACTGCTAGATTTTTCTGAAGAGACTTCTCCAGGTCTTGGCTACAAGGACTGAGGCCTATCTGGTTAAAGACTAAACTCCCCTGCTTAGTTTTTGAGCCAGGGGCTGGAGATAAATTATTTAGTGCTCAGGCTAGACTTTTTACCTTATCCTCTCTCTGATTTCTTGCTTCACTCTTTCTACATTTTGTAAATAAATTGTAAATAAAATATCTTTGGAATTAATTAAATTCCTGGCCACCAAACTCTTAAATAATCAAGTCTAACTCTTTAAAATTAACCCCCTTTTCCCCCTGACATAAGTTCAGATTGAAGAAGTAAATCACTGGCTGTACTTAGTTAAATCATTATATTCAATATCATCTACCAGTCATACAAAGGTTTTTGTTGAAATTTGGAAGGTAAATTTCTGTCTTCCTTTATTTCAATCAATATTCAAAGAAAATAAGCTGAAAGTACTGCATTTTTATATTTTAAACATGTGATTTCAAAAGCCATGGAAACTTCATTTAGAAGATATTTAAGCAGAAAATCCTGTTTCCACGTTTTTGAAGTGTGCAGACATGAGTTTTTATAGGTAACATCATTTTTGACAACAAGATTGTATATAGACTCTATACTATGAATTTTTCATAAAGCAGTTACTTTCTCATCTCAAAATGTCACTTTTGAATGGTATGTAAGTTAGTTAGAGAAGTAACAGAAATAAGTAATATTAGGAACCATTCACCAATGAATAAAATTGTCAAGGATAATAAACACATTGTTCTCTAAAGAATTGCAAATTGTGTGAAACACATGAAAGAATGCTCCAAATCATGAATCAGAGAAATACCAATCAAAAAACCCCTTAGGTTTTAATTTATACCCAGCAAACTGGCAAAAATCACCAAAGATGGGAATGGCCCATCTTGAGAAGATGTGCAAATTGTGTTATTATCCTCCTCAGAGGAGACTATGTTATTGTTGTGAACTTTTATTTGAATTTCAACCTAATTTGGAAGAAGAGACTACCTCCCAGAATCTAGAAGGTGAACCTTTTGGAGAAGATGCCATGAAGATGCCTGCAGAGACTACACACTGCACCAGAAGATCCACAGTGAACTTTGGGATGTGGTGATTTGAACTATGTGGGGTTGAATGCATTTGTTTTGAATGTATACTCTTATACCAAAGGGGACTACCCCTAATTGGCCTTTTGTCAATGCACCTAACATTGGTTTTGTTCTTCTTTTTCTTTTATTTCCCTCTTGTCCCTAAATTATTGTAATTTCCCTTTAGAAGCTGTAATATTGTATGTACCTCTAGTTAAAGTTATAAACTGATTAAGTTTAAAATGATCCTTTTGGGGAGACTCCTAATGACAGGGGGAGAATGTGTAATTAAAAATGTTGTACCCTTAGACTTTATCTCCCAGGATCCCATTCCCTTTGTCTTCATGCTTGTGTTTGCTACAAGTGTATATAAAATTTTGTGACTCCTCCCTCTCAACCTTTCCTTTTTTTCCCCATGTGTGTGACTGGGTGAGCTCTCTCTGTTTCTTTAGCCTTTTATTTTCCTTTTTGCTTCAAGTTATTATTTAATAAATCTTATTAAATACAATACTTGGAGTAGTTTAGATATTAATTTTTAATCTAAAAAATTCAGGAACACAAATACCTTTTTGGTGGATTTGTGAATTGTTCCAAGCATTCTAGAAAGCAATTTAAAATTAAGTTAAGACTAAAATGTCCATTATTCTTTGAAGGCCCACTATTGGACATATCCTCCAAAGAGGTCAAAGATAGAAAGAAAGGTCTGATGTGCATTGAAATATTTATAGCATCTCTCTTTTTGTGGTAGCAAAGAACTTATAACAAGATAGATTACTATTGACTTGGGAAAAGATAAATAAGTTGTGATATGTTAATTTGTAGGATGTTACTGTGTCATAAAAGTACATAAAAAATACAGGGAAACATGGAAAGACTTGAAATGATACAAAGTTTTATAAGAACCAAAGTAAACAGTAACTAAGAATATACACAATGGCAAAAATTAAATAGAACAAACAAAATTAAGACTGGGCACTGTGTAATTATAAAGCTTAACCTCAAAGAGATGTGAATTTATATCTTTCCCTTTTTTTGTAGAAGTGGTAACAATGAATGTGAAACAGTATTTGTTGTTAGACTTGATTGTGTTGTTTAGTTTTTCTGAATAGATTTTTCTGAATAGATCCCAAACCACCACTTTTACATTAAAAAAAATTTTTTTGTTAGAGGGAATGTGTTTCTAGGTGGATGCCAAGATATATAGGGAATGAAGGTGTTATAAAAACAAAAACCACCATGAAATTTTTTTTAATGTCATTTTTACCTTGAGGATATAAATTGTTTGTTTTTCTTAAACTATCTGCTACATAGCAATATCATGCTACCTTGACAAGCACCTGACATGCATGAAAGAAAGGCAAATTTGGTATTTGTTTTGTTTGAATATACAGGTTTATAACAGTTTTCTTTTTCTTGCCTTCTAAATGGTTATGGAAGAGAGGAGTGGGAGTTCAGAGCTGAAAATAAAATTGAATTTTAAAAAGTCCCCAATTTTCTGATTTTTTCCTTAGCAGTTATTAGTGACTTCTTATCCCAATAATTGGAATATTTGGATTTATCCAACATTAGGTTGCTTATTCATTTGTTTGAGTCTTGTATACTTAATATGTTCCAATGATCAGCTAATTTCTTACCTAATAATCAATTGTTTTGATGATTTTAGCTTATACTCATTTTATAATGTTTGTATGTGTGTGTTTATATGTGTGTATGTAGTATATTTTTAAATCTGGTTCTGCTAGGCCTCTTTTTTAAAATTAACTCCGCTGGAATTCTTGATCTTTTGATCCTCCAGAAAAAAATTTTTCTAGTTCTATAATTTTTTTATAGTTTCATATGGCACTTGATTACGTAAATTAATTTATGTAGTATTGTTTTTGCTAAATTGTTTGTCAAATTGTCTTGACCTACCCATGAACAATTAATATTTCTTCAATTATTTAGATATCTTTTTATAAAGTGTGCTTTGTAGTTGTGTTTATATTGTTCCTGTGTGGCTTGGCAGGTAGTCTCCCCAGAATTTTTCATTTTCTATCCTGCTGGATTTTGTTGGCAACATAAAGAAATTCTGATGATTGTGGGTTTATTTTATATCTTGCAACTTTGCTAAAGTTGTTTTTTAATTGGTTCTCTAGGTATGCCATCATATTATTGCAGAAAGTGATAATTTTATTTCCTTTGTCTATGCTAATTGATTAATTTTCTTTTTCTTGTACTTTTTCTATAGCTAGCATTTCTAACACTATTGAATATTAATATTTATAATGTAGGTCCTTTTCCCTTGATCATATTGGAAAGTCTTATTAAAACTTAATCTCTATATAGATATTGCCTGGTTTGGGTTTTAGATGGATACAACTTATCATTTTAAGGAAAGCTCTATTTATTTTTTCAAATGCTTTTTTCTTCATCTATTGAAATAATCATATTTTTGTTGTTTTTGTTATTGATATTGTCAATTATGTTTATTATTATTATTTTTTTAAACTTTGAACCAGTCTTGCTTTCCTGGTATAAATTCAGCCTTGTCATAGAGTGTATGATCTTTGTGATATGTTGTTGCTGTAACTTTGCTAGCATTTTATTTAAAATTTTTGCATGAATATTTAATACTAGGGATATTGGCCTATGGGCCAATAGTTTCCTTAATGTTTTGAGTCTCAATGGTTTGGGTGTCAAGACCAAATTTGTGTTATAGAAGGAATTTGGTATGGCCTCTTCTTCAAGTATTTTTTCCCCAAACAATTTATGAAGTTTTAAAATTATTTTAAATGCTTGTTTTAATTTATTTGTAAATCCATCTCATCTTGGAACATCTTAATTTGGGAATTCATTAATGGCTTGTTCAATTTCTTTTTCTGAGATAAGTTTATTTAAGTATTCTATTTCCTGTTCTGTTAAGCTTGTCAATTTATCTTGTAAATGTTCATCCATTTCATTTAGGTTATCAGTTTTTTAGCATATCATAAAGCAAAATTTCTCAATGATTGCTTTTACTTTTTCTTCTTTGGTTATGAATCCACCTTTTTCATTTTTTTATACTAATAAATTATTTGTAATTATTGTTTTTCTCATTTTTCAAGTTGCATGCCTAACTTGTTGCTCTGTTCTTTCTCACCTTTATTGATATAAGAGTTTTGAGATATAAATCATCTCCTAAGTATTACTTTGTTTGCATCACACAAATTTTGGTATGTTGACTTGTGTAAAGCTTCAGGTGAACCTGTGGGGTTCAGGAAAGGTACTTTTTGCAAGGATGCAAGAGTCTGAAACTTAGCTTAAAAATAAAAAGCGAAATTTATTAATTTAGAAGGAAATGTTGAATCTGGCCAAGAGGACAGCATAAGTCCTCCTTAAGGAAAACTGCTTCCTAGATGGAACAGCATAGATGGAAAGCTGTTACCAAATAACATCAATTCTGGGGTCTTCATACTCTTTACAACAGTGAAGATGTGACTCTAGAGTGGTATGCACTGAGACATGGGCAGGGGGGAAGTTTGCCTGAAGACATGGGGGTGACCCTCCTAGTTTAGAGGACAGATGAATGTCTGAGATAAAACTTGATATTAAGGAGGTGTATCTCTGTATATCTCAAGTGGAAAGGAGAGTTCAAAGAGGATAATCCTCTCAGGGTCTTATTGGAGTTATCAGATGTTTTGGGTTTGGAATCACAAGAATGTAAAGGAGAAAAGGATTTCCCTGCTTACAGTTTGCCTGAAATACTTCTTTAGTTTTGGGGGTACAATGCCCCTGCCAGACTCATTCATTTTTGCCATTATTGTTAATGAAATTATTGTTTCTATGATTTTTTTATCCAATTCATATTTTAAGATCAAGTTAGACTCTCATTTTTAATTTTTATTCAAGGCCTTTTATTTTCTGAAATTTTTATTGCATTATGGTCACTAAAAGATGCATGTAATGTTTCTGCTTTTCTGAATTATTGAGAGATTTTTATGCCCTAATGAATGGCTCTTAATTGTGAATGTGCCATTCTCTAGAGATCTATCATATCTATCTTTTCTCAAACTTGATTCAGATCTTTCAATTTTTTTTTATTTTGTTTACTTTTGTGGAGATTAATGTAGGTTGGAAAAGGGAAATTCAGGTTCTATTATAGTTTTACTATCTATTTCTTTTTGTAACTCAGCTAACCTTTCCTTTAACATTTTATATACTGTGTAATTAGAATCTATTATCCTAAAAACTACAATTCCCAGCACCCCACTATCTTCACATTATGTGCTAATGTAGGGAGGATATAAATTTCATGTAGCCCTGCCTCTCACTCTCTTGTCTTCATGTGGGGGCTTTGGTTGAGCAGGCTTTTTAAACGGGGAAGGAGAACTTAGTCACATGATCTTAATTTTGTTAAATAATTAGATTTTCTATACTTCTATTTTTTATTCCTTCTACTTCAAGTGATTATTAATAAACTTTATAAAATTAATATTTGGAGTTAATGGATATTAATTTAAATCCTACATTTATGGCAACTAGAAGTGGGGTTTAGAACCCTTAATTCTTTCTGAGTAAATTAGTTTGAAAAGAAACCATGTTTCTCCTGCCATGGCTTTTTAGCCTTTTCCCTCTGGGGAAATAGTGGCATCTCCTCCTGTCTGCCTTGCTTCCCACTGCTTTTGCTGCTGCCACTTGCTACTGTTGCTCTTGCCTCCCTCTCTTATGGCCTGGGTGGTCCTGCCTGCCATTGCAGCCTTCAGTTTTCCTCTTCCTACTGCTGTTGCTATTGCTTTTGCTGGTAAAGTATTAACCCTTCTTTCCCTTGCATTGCTAACACCTGAATGTGAAGCTGGGTGTTTCTTTTAGGCAACAATCAGCCTTCCAAAGGGCTTTTACCTTAGGAGATGCTTCTCCCTCTTAACTCCCTTTCCATGTGGCAGTGGAAGCAAGTGACTCCCTGGCATTTTTACCCCTAGCAGGGAGGGAAAGGAAGGTTACTCTTCCATACAGGAAATAGATTTGCAACCAATTTAATGAGTAGAATTGCAAGCATGGCCACGTTTTTCCTGCCTATCTCAAACAGCTCCCATTCTGGGAGAGCATTACAGAGCTCTCATAGCTCAACATTTTGGGGTATCTTCTCTTTCTTTTTTTTTTTAATGCATATTCTTTGTTGTTTGGTTTAGCTCTCTGGGATGGGAAGGAGTACTGAAAAAAAATTTAGACAATGTAAAAATAAAAGATAACAATAAAAATGTATTTAAAAAAAATAAATGCGTATTAATGGATATTGCTTTGTAGACTGTAAGCTCCTTGAAGACTTCCCTTTTTATATTTGCTTCTCTAGTGTCAAGTCTAGGGTCATGCACACAATGGAAACTCCATAAATGGGTATTGAATTGCACTGGATGCCACTCCACCAGCTTTAATCCTCTTGCCCAAAGACACAGGAACAGAATGCTCTCAGGGAGGTCTTGACTGAGTTCCAAGCTTTTATGGGCAAGAAGGGCATGGAGGACAACACTATGAACATGGGCTTGTCCTTGGATTCGGGCTGCCTGACTGGACTAGGAGCTGGGTCCTCGGGGTCCTGGGGACCCTCGATCAGCTGTTTCTCGGGCTCTGACACAACTTCTCCACCTGGGAGACCTCTAGAGGAGGACTGGGCCCGTCCCAGCAGAACAAGATGTAGGTTTCCATAAGAGGACGAATAGGTTCTGAGTGGGGCCTTTGGGAAGAGGCTGGGGAGGGCCTTGACTGAGAAAGAGGCTTCCCACTGGCACAGTCTATGAGAAAGGTTGGGTGTGCCCTGGCTTTTGTGTTCCAGCTGCAGTCCAGCTCCCCTTCACCATATCTCTTGGGCAGCCTTTCAAGGGGATCTTCATGCTGCTGGCTCATTCCTGCACTGCCCTCCAGGTGAGATTTTAAGCTCATGACTTCAGATCAAAATCTGAGTGTAGACAGTTCTTCTGGCCCTATGCTCCTCCCTAGAAGAAAGCCTGGGTCCTCAGTGAAGACTGCTGACCTCACCACTGGTACTTATAGTGTCGCTGGCAGGTAGGACATTCCTCCTTCCTTCCCTCTCTTTTTCTCTCTCCCATTCTCCCTGCCCCCAGTGACCCAGTTTTGCCCGGAGGATTACACAAAGTCCCAGCAGAGTCAGGCCAGAGCAGCTGGAACTGGGGTATCTTCTCTTTCTAGTGTTCCTCAGTGCACTGGTCCTTGCAATTAGCTTGAGTAATCCCGAGTTTGAGGTGGGAGATTCATCTCCCTACACCCCCTTCCCATTTTGTCCTGCACATATTCTGCCACACATCCAATATGGAATTTGTCCACACTATGCTCAGTGCAGGTATGGGGAACCCCAGAGAAGTGACCAAAGGAATTTAGATGGATGATGATACTGGGGAGGGGAAGGAACCTTAAAGAGTCTGGAGGTGAGTTTTTAAGCCTTTTCAGACTCCATTATTAACTCTTTCAGTTTTATTCCCCTCCAAATAGTGAAGAAGTCTCTGTAATGCAGCCATTGGAATTGAAAAAAAAAAAGGACTCTTGAATTCAGTGCCTCTATTCTGTCACATATCTTGTATTTATTGTTTTAAGATTTAATTTTTTTTAAGTTCACATATTGATCTAATCTAATACTATTCTGTTATAATGAATCATTTTCAGCCACTGTGTTTTGGCCATTAACTATATGTTCTGTTACATTATCTTTATTTATACCTCCCCATATGACTGGACTGGAGAAAATACCATTGTAAAAATCCAAAAACAACATGTGCAAACTCTTTTCCATGGCAAAACCATAGGTCCTTATGAATGCTGGGTTTGTCTGGGTTTCTTGCCAGATTCATCAAGGTCACATGTTGCCTAAATGGCCTTTTGCGCCTTTTTGCCATTGTTAATTGTCACAGAGATGTTGATGGATGGACTCTATCAAACTGGTTATGTAAGGGGCAAAATTATGGTTGCACTGAATATTTAAGAATATGGTTGACAGGAATTAATTACTTGATTCCAAATGAATTATTCAAGTCAGAATGACTTTTATGATAGTTTATTTACAAATAGAGAGAGTGAAAGTAAAGAAAATGAGAGTAATAGAAAGAGATAGCTACTCTGGCCTGGTCTGAACCAGGCAGGGCTTCAGAGGCCCCAGCAAAGGTGGGCACAGAGGTGTTAACTTGGAAATAACACAGAATTATTAACTAGTCAGAAAAACCAAGTCTTTACTCAGGATAGGGATAAGTCCAATTTGGCCCTTTACTCAGAGTTGGCGCCACAACCTTATCAGGGTGCAAACCCTGGATTCTGGGGATGTTATCCCTAGGGAGTGCCACAATGCTAGATGACAACTCCGAGGAACAAAAGAATTTGGGGAACTTATATACCATTTGGGAAATCCAGGGGTAGGGAAAGATGATTGACATCACTATAGCTACAAAGAAAATGGAAGTGTTCTAGCTACACTGACAGGATACAATCAAGCTTGGGAAAAGACTCATAGCTAGAGGCTGGGTGTAAGAGAAGGGGCTGCTTACCATGGATACTAAAGGATGGTTCCTGCTCAGGTGTGGATCTTCTTGGGAAAGGTTCATACAATAGGGGAGACTACCTAAAACAAAGAGCGTCCTTAGCATATGCTTAGTCTCACCCAACCAGGATTGTCAATCCCCTGAGGGTCTCCCACTCAGTCTGAAACTGCTAACTTGGGATTCCCTTCAGGGTAGATTCCATGGGAACAGGGAACAAGTACAAGCTTTGGGGTCTCCAATTTATAAGCTAGTCCTGAAACTTGGGGTTCATCAGATCCCACTAGGCCACAAGTTTGGGATTCCTAAATTCCATGTTGACAGAGGTTAATTAAACAAGAGATTAAAGAAAGGGGGAAAGGGACCTATTTATTAAAAAAAATATTCATAGCAGCTTTTTGTGGTGGCAAAGAATTGGAAATTGAGGGGAATCAAATGGGGAATGGCTGAACACATTGTGATAGAATACTATAGTACTATAAGAAATAATGAGCAATATGGTTTTAGAAAAACCCAAGAAGACATATAATGGATGAAAAGTAAAGTGAGCAGAACCATAATAATTAGCACAATAACAGTAATATTGTAAAGATAATCATCTGAGACTAAGTAATCATGATCAATACAAGGATCTACCACAATTCCAAGAGACTCATGATGAAAAATGCTATTCATCTCCAGGGAGAGAACTGATTGAGTTAAGTAGTAGTAGTAGTCTCTTGGTAACTGAGAATGACGATTGTCTTTGTTCGTTTTCATCTATGGTGTACCCTCATATGACTTTGAAATCCAAAGACTGAGGCACAAAGTTTGTGGTACATGGGGCATGGGACACCAGTTGTTACGGGAGGTGTGGTTGTGGCCTGGTGTCGGCGTTCACGCACAGCGGCAAGACGTCGATGTTGCTCATCTTCAAAGGTGGTGGCGGCATGGTTAATGTGGGTTCAACAGCTGCTTCTGACAGAGACAGCAAGTTCTAGTTGCTTTGGTGTAATGCCAGCCCACTTCAAGTTTGACTTTAGCTGATCCTTGTATCTTTTCTTTGGTTGACCTTGTTTCCTGAGTCCAGCTGACAGTTCACCATAGAATACCTGTCTTGGTATTCGCTGTGGGTCCATGCAGATGACACGTCCAGACCATCGTAGCTGGATTTTGAGGACCATGGCTTCAATACTGGTGGAGTTGGCTCTGTCGAGAACTTCCTGGTTGGTGATTCGGTCCTGCCATCGGATCCTCATGATTGACCGGAGAGAACATTGGTGGAATTGCTCCAACTGTTTCTTGTGCTTCCAGTACAGTGTCCATGTCTCACAACCATACAGGAGCGAGCTGAGGACCACTGCATTATATACTTTGAGATTCATCACAGGGCTTACACCATTGTGTTGGAGGACTTTGCAGTGCAGCCTCCCGAGTGCCTGGTTGGCCTTTTGGATCATGGTCTAGGGACCCATGGTTGGCGATGGTGCTGCCCAGCTACTTGAAAGTGCTGTCGTTGGAAAGCTGTGTGCCGTGGATTGTAATGCATGGCTGATTAGTTAGCCTCCCTGGTGCGGGTTGGAACAGCACCTCTGTTTTGTTGAGGCTGATGGTCAGGCCAAACAGTTTTGTTGGGGTAGAGAACCTGTCCACAATGGTTTGAAGATGATTTTCTTGGTGGGCCATGAGAGCACAGTCATCTGTGAAGAGAGCTTCCAGGATGAGTCTCTCTGTTGTCTTTGTTTTTGCAATCAGGAGGCGAAGGTCGAATAGTGAGCCATCTAGATGGTATTTGATATAAAAGCCCAGGTTTAGATCCATCACAGCAAGTCATATTACTTGGGGGAAAAATAGGTTGAAAAGTACTGGAGCGAGGACGCAGCCTTGTTTCACGCCATTGGAGATGTTGAAGCGATCAGAAGTCTCTCCACCAGATAGGACTTCCCCTGTCATGTCAACATGGAAGAGCTGAATCAGTTTGACGAATTTTGCTGGGCAATTGAGTTTGCTAAGGATCACCCACAATGTGTCCCTGTTTACTGTGTCAAACGCCTTAGTTAGGTCTATGAAGACAATGTAGAGACTCGGGTTCTTCTCAAGGCATTTTTCCTGCATTTGCCTCACTGTGAAGACCATGTCGATGGTGCTGCGATCTGGTCGGAAGCCACATTGTGATTCAGGCAGGTTCTGCTCTGAAACAGATGACAGGAATGACTGATTGAGTTAGAGGAGATTAAAACATATTTTTTTCTTTTTTTTTTGTTAATCATGGCTAATATGGAAATATTTTGCATGATCAGGATGGAGTAGAAAGACAGAAAGGATTTGAGGTGGAAAAAAATTTTAATTTAAAAAATACAATTCATTCCAATATTACCTAAACTTTGAAAAAATAGGAAATTAAGGGAATCTACCAAATTCTTTTTATATTGTTAACTTGGAAATGTTAACCTGCATCCAGGTCCACACATAGAAATCATGTAACTTGTGGCTGCACTTCTAGGTGGTTCTTTGGGCTGTTGACTGGACCCACCTTCCCGTGGGACAACAGACAAGCTGTTACCTGTAGTCGAGGCATTGCCGTAAAGGCAGGGCCGTTTACGGCAGAGCTGTAAGGGTTAAAGCCTCCTCTTCTCCCTGCTTGGGCTGCATAGTCAAGGTTGGAATAGTCAGCAGAGGGAGGATTGATAAGGTTTGTGAGAAATTGTGAGAGACTGTGGAAAACTTGCTTCTCTATCTTTGTTTGGAATCCTCTTGGTTCTTCCTAGTGCCTGGCAGGTAATGTCATGAATTCCTATGAATCTGCCCAATTATTGGTTCCTGCTGTTGCTGGGCGGTAACATCATATCTTCCTGTGTGTCTTAACCTATGTATGCTTTGTGTGAACCCAATAAAGCTTTGTCGCTATCCATTTTCATATAGCGTCCATTTGTTACTCTTCATTTCGTTACCCCAAGTAAGGTCACACAGGGCTGGATGACCCTGGCGCTCAGCCTTACATTTGGGGATCCTATATACCATTTGGGAAATCCAGGGGCAGGGAAAGGTGATTGACATCACTATAGCTACAAAGAAAATGGGAGTGTTCTAGCTACACTGACTGGATACAATCAAGCTTGGGAAAGGAATCATAGCTAGAGGCTAGGGTGTAAGAGAAGGGGCTGCTTACCATGGATACTAAAGGATGGTTCCTGCCCAGGTGTGGATCTTCTTAAGAAAGGTTCTAATACAATAGGGGAGACTACCTAAAACAAAGAGCGTCCTTAGCATATGCTTAGTCTCACCCAACCAGGATTGTTATTTCCCTGAGGGTCTCCCACTCAGTCTGAAACTGCTAACTTGGGATTCCCTTCAGGGTAGATTCCCATGGGAACAGGAAACAAGAACAAGCTTTGGGGTCTCCAATTTATAAGCTAGTCCTGAAACTTGGGGTTCATCAGATCCCACTAGGTAACAAGTTTGGAATTCCTAGATTCCATGTTGGCAATATGAATATGTTCTTTATATCTAATCTAGTAAGAGTCAAAACAGAGGGGAGGAAATTAGGGATCAGTATCCCTAATGAATATTGATGTAAAAAATTAAAATATTAGCAAGGTAGTTTATTCTGTGCTTTATTAGTTTACAATTTTCCTTAAAATTGTTCATTTTTATAATATTAATTTTAATATATAAATTTTTCTTTCTGCTTCAGTCTGCAGCAGCTAATATTTTCCCAATGTTCCTTTGAAATAATCTATTTTTTCATCTCTTACAGCACCATAGTTTACCTTCAAAATCATATAATACAATTTATCCAGCCATTCTGCAATTGATGAGTTCTCTTTTGTTTCTAATTTTTTGTCAACAAGAAGAGCTGTTATAAATATTTTTGTAAGTGAGGAACCTTTTCTTTTGTTACCAAAGTGGTCATGTATTTGAATTTGCTCTGTCTGAAGTTGTAATTAAGTAAAATATGCTAATTCTAGCTCAATGGAAATAGGTTGTTTATGGCAACATGGAAATCTAGAGATCCCCAGTTTATTTAGTTTGAGGGTATAAACCCCAGGTTTTGACCTTGTCACTGGAGAGATTTCCCCCTGAGGGAAGGTCCCACTTCACCAGACAATGGACATCCAGGTGGGTTTGGGTGGGAACAGCTAATCCCACACAATGCTAAGTATCTCTTTTGTCCCAATGGTTTCTCCCCTTAGGCTAAGGTCCATTACCAAGGAGGCCAAGTCCTGGGCTGAGTCTTTCCCTTTTGTGTCCATTGTGGGGCATCAGCCCCTCACAGCATTCAGGTCTGGAACTCCTCATTTTTCTTTCTTACCATTGTAAAGTCAGTCAACTGTCCCTCTCACTCAAAGCCCCCAGGTCATCTAGAGTGGTATATAGGTTCCCCAAGTTCTTTTGTTCCTCAGAGTCCATCCTGAGTCAGTGGCACTCCCAGGGGTCAGTGATCAGAGGGTCCAGATTTTGTGCAGGCTCTGGGAGCAGCTCTGTTGTCACAACCTAGTAGTGCTGAACTCCCTTTTCCCTTGATTAAAGAGTGATTTTGACTATTTAAGTTCTGTGTTTTTTCTATTTGACATTTGAATTGGAATAATGTGCCCAATTTGGTGGTTTGCTCTAATTGGGACCTAGCCTTTGTAGAGCTGAATCAATGTGCAATAATTTTAAGTGTGAAATAAGGATGTCTATTTTCACCATTTCTATTTTATAGTACTACAAATACTTCATATAACAATATTAAATAAAAAGGAATTTAGAGAATAACTGAAAGAATAACCAGAGAAGAATAAAATAAACAAAACTCACTTTTTTTGCAGATGGTATACTTATAATAATCCTAAAGAGTCAAGTTAAAAAAAAATGAATTCAGTAAATATTTTGAGGAAACTTGTACGATATAAAATAAACCCATAGAAATCATCCACATTTCTACATTATATCAATAAAATTCAGTTTGAATAGGTAGAGAGATTCCATTAAATATCAATACAGAATATATAAAATACTGGTAGTCTACCAGCCAAAATAAGTACAAGAACTATATGTATAAAACTACAAACAAATGAGATAATACTTGTAAAGTTTTTCCACACTGGGGCTTGGCATATAGTAGGCCTTTAATAAATGTTTACTGTGCCCTCCCTTCATTTATAGAAATATAAACCGGAATGATTTGGAAAAAAAAACAAAAAACTAATTGGTAGAGAGTGGAATGTGCCAATATAATAAAAATTCAGTAATTTATTATTATTCAAATTTATTTATTCAATGGCATACCAATAAAAAACCTCAAAGGATTTCTTTATAGAATTGGGAAAATGACAATTCATATGGAAGAAAAAATGTCAGGATTCTCAAGCGAAATAAGGAAAAGAAATGACATGTTTCCTAAATGATGCCTAGCGCACATTTGAGAGAATAATCTTCTACTTAATGAGTTTCAGTTTGACCAAATACAAAGGCAGTCAGGTGACACAGTGAATAGAAGGAATGTCAGAAAGACATTCAAATATCACCTGAACACACTTTCTGGCTGTTCGACCTGGAGTAAGTCATCTTAACTGCTATTTGCCCGAGTTTCTTCAAATGCCAAATGACAGTAATAATAGTATCTGCATCTCCGATTAAGATCAAATGAGATATTTGTAAAGCGCCTAGGTTATAGTGGGAGCTACATAAAAGCTTGAATTCAACATCAAACCAAACATTACAACTCCAAGAAGTTCCTAAGTAACCTTCCTCTTTGTTGATTATATTCAATTTATTTTGGCTGTATTTCATTTGTATATAGTTACTTGGATGACCTCTTGTTTTCCCTCGTTTGTATAAGCAGAATACACGCAGAGTCTGGCAATACAGCAGGTGCTCATTTAAAGTTCCACCGATGGACTGCCTATTAATACTCTCAAGTTCTCCGCCTCTCTAGTTTCCCATCCCCGCCTCTTTCTTAGCCTCTCCGAAGTCTAGGCAGGAATCCTAGAGGTAGCCCCTCCCCCAGATTCCCGGCTGCCGGGTCCCCAGTTCGCACTCTGGTCACAAGGTGGCATTTGTTCGGTTGTTCAATCCCCTTTCTGGTCCTAGAACCGTCTGGGCGGCTCGGGTCGGCCTCCAGGAGCTCCCCTAGGCTGGTCGAGGTAGGAAGTTCAAGAAGCGAGAGAAGGCGATGCGCATGAGGGATTCTGGAGGACCGCCACTGGGTGGCGCTGACAGCACTGCTCGGCTTCCGCACCTGCGTCCAGGGTCCGCCCCAGGAGAAACGACGCTTTCCGCTCCAAGGTATAAACAAGGGGGCTGTCCGGCGGAAGCTCAGGCTCGGGCCGGTGTCGGTTCTCGCGGGGCGGCGAGCCCAGGCCAGGCCAGGCCCTCGACGCTGGCCAGGGCCGTCCGAAAAGTGGCCTGGGCGAGGCGAAGCGAAGCAGCCCGAGCCGGCCGGCCGGTCCCGGGGCTTCAGGGCCCGACCGCTCCTGGGACCTTGTGGCTCGGCTGTTCCCCCCCTCAAACCCCACCCTTGGTCCCCCGACCGCGGAGCTCACGGCTGAGGCTGAAGCGTCTCTGGGGTCGGACGGGCGGCGGACAGCCCGGCCCCGCCTCCTCAGGGGAGGGGGAAGGACTTAGGGCCGGTTTGTTTTCCCTCTCCCCGGGGTCGGTGGTGTCGGTGGTTCTTGAACAAAGAACAAACCAAAATGGCTGATGGCGAGGAGGAGGAGCTGCAGGTGGCGGAGCCGCCGCCGGGGCCGGGGCCCGGGCTCGGGGCCGCAGACCAGGAAAGCTTGGAGCTTCTCGAGGCGGCCACTCCAGCCGAGCGGAGCGGCCACGTCGCGGTTAGCGACGGGCGACACATGCTTGTCTGGGGCGGCTACAAGGTGGGTAAACCAAGGACGGGGCTGTGTCCCCTTCACCGTGGTTTTAAAAGAGCGTGACAATCTTCCCAGGCTCCTGTACCCTGGCACCATGGAGGGTGGGCAGTGGAGAGGCAGCTACTGTTACTCTAGTTGAGGTCCCCGGCACTCTGGTGGAGCCTACAGACCACCTCTTCGTAATGTTTTTAAATGCATAAAACAAAATGCCCAGGATTACACAGAAAATTCTATTTAGATACATGTATCAAAAATGATATTTTTAAAAAATCCAAAACCCACGAACTTCAGGTTAAGAAATTTGAATTTAATTCCCCGAGTTAGGGAGATTAGCCAGCGAGAAGTTTTACGTCTTGTTTCAGTTAGCTAGCATTTGTTAAATGGTTGCTGTGCGCCAAGGCACTATGCTAAGTGTTGGGGATACTAGAGGATACTAGAAATGGAAACAAAACAATTTCTATTGGAAAGGATAAGGGGAGCAGATGAGTATATACTTAAGTATATACAGAGTAAATATAAAGAGAATACAAAGTGGTTTGATGGTATGGGCTATAGGGCCTTATAGCAGTTGAGGAAATCACGGAAGGATTCATGTAGAATTGCATATTGAAGGAAATGAGGGATTCTGTGGGGCAGAGGTGAGGAAGGAGGACATTCCAACTTGGGGCAAGGTATCATGTGTCAGCAACAAGGAAAAGGCCAGTTTTCCAATTGCATGGTGAGGAAGGGCAAGTAAATTTGGGTGAAGATGGAAAGATAAGGTTCAGCCCTTGCTATGAAAACTGAACAGGAATTTATATTTTTTTCACAGGCAATAAACTTTTGGAATAATCTAGGCAGGAGATGATGAGGGATTGAGCTATATGGTGGTAGTCCTGTGAGTAGGGAGTTGTATGTGATGGTTGAAACGGCAAGATTTGGCAACTTAGGTGAGTAGTGAGGAAGAGTGAAGAAATGAGCATAATGCCCAGGTAGTGAATCTGAGGGGACTGGAAGGAGTGTCAAAGAAAAGTAGATAAATTTGGAAGTAATGAGAGTTTGGGTCATTGAGGGGATGCATAATGAGCTCTATCTTTTGGGATGTTTACTGGACATCTAGTTTGAAATGACCTATCGGCAATTGGTGATGTAAGACTGAAGCTCATGTGTATGTATATCTTAGTCATTTGCGTAGTGATGATAAAGCCATGGGATCTTGGGGTCACCAAGAGAGAGTTTAGAGAGAGAGCTCTCTAAGTGTTAGTTATTTTATATATATATATATATAACTATAGTTAGTTAATTATTAATACTGAGTGGGCTCAGTATTAATACTTCAGGAAATACTCATAAGTTAAGGCCATTGATATGACTGAACAGAGGAGAATGAGGTATTCAGTCAGGTAGGTAAATAACCATTAGGATATAGTGTCACCAGAATTAAGAGATTAGAATATCTTGAAAGAGAGGGTGATGACCATGGTCATATGGTTATATGCTGTATCAGGTAGGTGAGAAGAATGAGGTTTGAGAAAAGATTGTCATATTAAGCTTATGGGAGATTGGTCTTAATTTTGGAGAGATCAATTTCAGTTGAGTAATGAGTACAAAAGCCATATAGAAAGAGAATGAAGAGTGGCTTCCCCTCCCCTTTTTTTTGCTTCCTCAAACTTTTTGAGTGCCCAAGGTGATTGATTTCCTAGAATTTTTTTTATCCTGAAGGTTGATATATAATAACTATTAATTACTAGCAGTTTCTCTCCATAGTATTCAGAAAATGCTTTGCTATTGTTTGTAAAAGTGCTGTCATTCAAAAACAAACATTTTAAAAGTGTACACTTTTTATACTAAGCACGGGTTATACAAAGGTGAATAAGAGATAATATTTATCCTTAAGGAGCTTGCAACTTGGTTGTTGAGGTAATGTTATTTTTGTTGCTGTTCTTTGTAAATATTAGGTTAAGGATGCTGTGTTCAACTAAATAACCTTTGAGGGCCATTCCAGGTTTAACTTTCTGAGTCTTTGCACATTTTTTTTTGTATTTTTGCTTCAGGCCCTGGTGGCAGCAAATGTTAAAATCGGGCTAGTTTGAGAGGAAGACCAGGATAGTTCCATTCAGTATTTCGAGTTCAGCTAGTGTACCTCAGACTAATCTCTTCTATTTTAGTGGGGAAGCATCACATCATAGAGTATAGAGCATTAGAATTGGAGTCAGAAGACATGGGTTCAAATCCTGCTTCAGACAGCAATTCCAGGGTTATCTTGAGGATAAAATGAGATAATTATAAAATGTTAAAGCACTGTAAATGTTAGCTGTTATTGAAGTATTACTGCCTAGAGTCCTATACCAATATTTCCATTATGTGGTTGTCAGTGAATTTCCTAAAGGACAGATCTGACCCTACTCAGTATAATGTCTTCCTATTCCCTTTAGGATCAAATATAAACTTCTTGGAATTTAAAGCTCTTTACAACTTGACACCAGCCTATCCAAACTTTTTATATATTAATCTTGTTCATCTACTCTTGGTGCCACCTAAATTTGCCGCCTTGATGTTCCACTCATACAATATACCCCATTTCCCATCTTGGTGCTTTTGTACTGTTTGTCATCCTTAACTCCACTTGATAATTCAGTTTAGGTGCCAATTTCTACAGTGAAGCTTCCTGAATCCTCTAGTTGCTAGTACTTTTCCTTCTTAAAATTACCTTGTATTAATTTTGTATATAATAAGAAGCAGTGTAGTAGGTAGAGAGCTGACTATACAACCAGGAAAACTTGGATTAAAATCCCACTTCTGGTTTAATTTAATTTCTCAATTATCTAGACATCTCTCTAAGAAGTTGCAGAAGAATTACCAAAACATGGGTTGAGGACATTTCCTTACCTTGGAGTTCTCAGTACCAATCAAATTGCAAGTCTGAGTCCTATCCCTAACCCTTTAAATATGTCATACTGGCTTCCCAGGTAGAATGTAAACTATTTCTAAAAATTGGCATCCAAAACACATTTCCTTGTTGGTCATTGTTATAAGAGCAAACTCATATATAATCAAAACAAAATAAAACTATAAATACACTGATATGAAAGACAACAACTTTCTCTGGAGGTAGGTAGCATTCCTTATCATGTCTTTCAGGATTGTTTCAAGATCATTCATTGCTAAGAGTAGCCAAGTTTTCAGATAATCATCGTCCAATATTACTGTTACAGTGTACGATGCTCTCCTAGTTGTTATTTCACTCTGCATCAGTTCCTGCAGATCGTCCTAGCTTTTTCTGAAATCATCCTGCTTATCATTTCTTATAGCATAACAGTATTTGATCACCAACATGTACCACAATTTGTTCAGCCATTTCCCAATTGATGGACATCCCCATAACTTCCAATTCTTCGCCACTACAAAAAGATCTGCTCTAAATATTTTTGTACAAGTAGGCCCTTTTCTTTTCTTTATTATCTCTTTGGGATACAGACCCAGTAGTGGTTATTACCATATCAAAAGGTATGCATAGTTTTATAGCCCTTTAAGTATAGTTCCAAATTGCCCTCCAGAATAGTTGGATCAGTTCACAACTCCACCAACAATGCATTAGTGTTCCAATTTTGCTACATCATCTCCAAATTTACTACTCTCCTTTACAGCCATATTGGCCAATCTGACTTGTGTGAGGTAACATCTCAGTATTTTAATTTGCATTTCTTTAATCCAGAGAACATTTTTTCATATGATTATTCATAACCTTTGATTTCTTCATCTGAAAATTGCTTGTTCATATCCTTTGACCATCTGTCAATTGGTGAATGGCTTGTATTCTTATAAATTTGACTTAGTAGAATGTAAACTATTCACAGTAGGGTCTGTTTTATTTTTGTCTGCATACTTAACTGCCTAGCAGATAGTCATACTTAACTGCCTAGCACTTAATAAATTCTTGTTTGATACTGGAATGCCTCTGAATAAGGCAGAGATTAGCCTTGAAAGCTAGCTTACTGGATATGAAGAATGTTTTTCTCATTATATGGTAAATAATTTCAAGACAATTTGTCTTGAAGGATAATAATCCTGGTGTATTTAGAACTAAGGTCATGGAACTAATCCATTGTTCCCATTTGGAGGATTTTTTTGCCATAGGCTATAGTCATAGTGCCATCTATATCCCAAATATATACCTCTGATGATGACAAGGGCAGCCTCATGAAAGTGTATGAATAGGACATTAAAAATCGTCCACTAACACTAGAAAAATAAAAAATTCTTCAAATGATGTTATTATCAAATTCTTCATTATAAAGAAAATGAATTTTTTGCAGTTAATGAAGCTCCATTTTCTATCTCTGTGGGGAGAAGCTTTGTTCTATCTCCCCATCTCTTCATTGAAAACTATAAAAAAAACCCCAAAAGATATAGACAGGATAAATTGGACATAATCTCAGATAGAACAGTATTATTAAGGGGAATTGGTAAAGGCTTTTTGTGAGAGGTAAGATTTATAAGGGAACTGAAGATAGGGAAACCAACAGATGAAGGTAAGAGGGGAACAAATTCCAGATATTAGGGACAGCTATAGATAATGTTCAGAGTAAATAATGTCTTAACAGCAAGGAGGCCAGTATCACAGAGTGAGGAGGAGAGTTGTAAGGTAACTGGAAAGGAGAGGAGGAAGGAACTTATAAATGGCTTTAAAATGAAATAGGATTTTTTATTTGATCTTGCGGATGATAGTCATTAGAGTTTACTAAGTTGGGGTGTAGAGCACGTGGTAGCATCTCAGGAAGAACAATTTGACAACTAAGTAAATAGACCAGAATTGGGAGAGGCAAGGTAGGGAGACCAACAATCGAGCTATTTCGTAGCTAGGAATGAAATAAAGAGGACTTGTACTAGGGTGATAGGCAGTGCCAAAAGAGAGAAAAGGGCATATTTGAGAAATGTTGGCAATGTAGAATTAATAGTACTTGATATCTGATTGCATACAGTTATGAGAAAGAATGAGATTTGAGAATGACACCTGTATCTAACCAGAATGGGAGGATGGTGTCCCTGTGATAAGAAGTTCAGAAGAAAGGCCTTGAGGGGAAAAGATAAGTTCAGTTTTGGATTTATTGAGTTTAGGATGTCTATGGAACATAAAGTTTAATGGGTCCAGTAGGCAATTGGAGATACTAATCTAGAGGTCAGGGGAGAGGACAGGGCTCTAGAAGTAGATCTGGAAATCTGTGTAATTATTGAATCCGTGGGAGCTAAATGAGATCACTAAGCAAAAAAGTATAGAAGAAGAAGAAGAAAAGAGAAACTAGGGACTAGGGCAGAGTCCCAAGGTGGGCCTGACCTGGCTAAAGATCTGTCAAGAAGACTGAGAAGGAACAATCAGATAAGTAGGAGAACTAGAAAAGAATAGTCACAAAAAGTTAAAAGAGGAGAGTGTCAAGGAGAAGAGGGTAATTAGATAGTGTCAGACAGAAGAGAGGTCAAGAAGGATGAAGACTGAGAAGAGGCCATTAGATTTGGCAATTACATCATTGATAACTTTGGAGAGGGCAGCTAGGTAGTGCAGGAGATATAATGTTGGAATTGGAGTCAGGAAGATTTATCTTCCTTAGTTCAAGTCTGGATTCAGACACTAGCTAAGACCCAAGCAAGTTGCTTAACCCTGTTTGCTTCAAATTCAATTTCCTCATCTATAAAATAAAGTGGAGAAGAAAATGGCAAACCACTTAAGTATCTTTGCCAAGAAAACCCTAAATGGGGTCATGAAGAGTTAATCATGGCTAAAAAACAATTGAACTGAAACCTTGGTGAGATCAATTTCAATTGAATGATGTCTTACACTCAGAGAATTAAGGAGCTTGGAAATGAAGTAGAAGCACTGATTGATTGTAGAAGACTTCAAGGATTTTAGCCTTAAAAGCAGGGATAGCCTTATGGGACAATAGTTAGGAGTTATAGGCAGATTTAAGAAAGGGTTTTTAAAGATAGGAAGACTTGGGTGTATGTGTAGACAGTAGTGAAGCAGCCAATAGACAGTGATTGTAGAGAAGTAAGAGTGGAATTAAATAGGGAAGTCTGCTAGAGAAGACAGGATGGAATAAGTTCTGAATGATGGGAGATAAGAGCGAATACTTAGCAAATGACTTAATTTTTTAATGAAATGAGGCAAGAGTCTCTTAGAGGTGGAAGAGAGAAGGAGCAGTGGGAGGTTTGAGAAAGTATGCAAGAGTTTGGGAAAGCCTCTGTGGATATTGGGATAGTTAATTGATTAGGGATGTGTAAAAATGTTGTTTTCCCCAGTGAAGGCCAGTTAACATTTAATTTTATGTTTAAAGTTGTAGTGGTATACTGTCTACCTTCATTCAGCAGAACATTTAGATAGAGGCAAAAAACATCACACAATAGGAATTTAATATATTCTTGATTTTTATGCTTTCATTTTATAGGATCTTGATAAATGCTGAATTTAAATGTTAATCCATTGATATTTTGATATTATCAAGATTTGGAAGATGTTATTACTCTTTTTTTTTAGAAAACTTATCAATAATTAAAAATATGAAATTAATCAAAATAATAATACTTTAAAAATAGAAATCTATGAATTCATGATACCTTTAAATTAATCATTTTTATCTATGTGTGTGTTTTTTTTTTGTTTTTTTTTTTTAGAATGCTCAAGTCAGAGGATTTTATGATTTTTATCTGCCTAGAGATGAAATATGGATCTACAACATGGAGACTGGAAGATGGTAACTTTAAATATTATTTGGAGATGGGTTCAAGGATGAAAATTCATGTAAGCTTTTAAAGGAAGAAGCAACTGTATGAAAGTTCTTGTTCCATTCAATGAAGGTCTCAATGAATTATGCTAAATTAATGTGCTTTAGAAAATCATGTGTGTGTGTGTGTGTGTGTGTGTGTGTGTGTGTGTGTGTGTGTGTGTGTGTGTGTGTGTGTTTCTCACCGAATTTTAAGAAGGGACTTTGGGCCAGAGATTCTTAACCTTCTTTTGTTTCATGGACCCATTTGGTGGTCTGGTGAAGTTAAAGACTCCTCAGAATAATGTTTTTAAAGGCATAAATACATGTGATTATAAAGGAAACCAATAATATTGAAATACAGTTGCCAAAATATTTTCTTTTAAAGTTAATGGACCTTCAGTTAAGAATTTTTGCCTACAGAAAGGAAACTTCATCATATTATAAAATATGAGGTAGAGAAAATTCCCATCTATTAATGGAGATAAAAAATGTTTCTAAAAATTAGATTGTCTAGATTGTATACTCCTGTAAGCAATATTCTAGTAATTCTTTTTTTTTAAATAATATTTTATTTGATCATTTCCAAGCATTATTCATTAAAGACAAAGATCATTTTCTTTTCCTCCACCCCACCCCCCATAGCCGACGTGTGATTCCACTGGGTGTCACATGTGTTCTTGATTCGAACCCATTTCTCTGTTGTCAATATTTGCATTAGAGTTTCGTTTAGAGTCTCTCCTCTGTCATGTCCCCTCAACCGCTATAGTCATCTCCTGTAAGCAATATTAAGTGGAGTATTTTGAATGAAAATAGCATAGAATCTTCTTGGTAGGAAAATAGAAGTTTTATGACATTTTATTGAGCCTAGCTTCAAATAAATAATAAAAAAAGGATATTACATAAAGAGATAATTTTTAAAAACCCTTACCTTCCATCGTAGAATCAATACTGTGTATTGGTTCTAAGGCAGAAGAGCAGTAAAGGCTAGTCAGATGGGGTTAAGTGCCTCGCATAGGGTCACACAGCTAGGAAGTATCTAAGGCCAGATTAGAACCTAGGACTGCCCATCTCTGGGCCTGACTCTCAATCCACTGAGCCACCTAGCCACCCCCAAAAAGGTAATTTCTTGCTTTTTCAATTTATTTTTGATATGACCATTTATATTTAAATCATTTGTCTACCTCAGCTTATTTTGGTGTAAGGTTGGTCGGCCCATTTTCTTTAAAAAACAACAATAAAACCCCCTTATCTTCTGTCTTGGGATCAAAACAGCTATAATGGCTAGGCAATGGGTTAAGTGACTTGCCTAGGGTGACACAGGTAGGCAGATTTGAACCCAGGATCTCCCTTCTCTAGGCCTGACTCTCAATTCACTGAACTTCTGATCTGCTTCTCTATCTAATATTTTGAGAGAATGTTTTTCAAGTTTTTCATTACACCAAAAACTGCAGCCTTTTAGTGTTGGCTAGTATGTCAGTGTTTATTTGCTTCTTTCTATATGTTACATATCCAATCTGTTCCACTAATGGAGTGGCATGGTTGAACCTGCATTTTAAGAAAAAAATTTTGGTGGCAGAAGGTTTGATGGATTGGAGTATGGAAAGACTTGAGGCAGGCAGAATGACCAACAGTAAGTATGAGTTCATGAGGGCCGGCACCAAATTGGTAGCAGTTAGAAAAAAAGATGACATGTTTGAGAGAGGTTGCAACAGTGAAATCAACAGGCCTTGGCAACAGATTAGATATGGGAGGAGTGAGAGGCAGTGAGGAATTTAGACTGATATCTAGGTTGTGAGCCTGGGACATTGGGAGAATGGTGTTGCCCTTGACAGTAATAGAGAAGTTTGGAAAGGGGAAAGGTTTGGGGAAAAGATAATGATTTTGTTTTTGGACATGTTTAAGATGTCTATTGGTCATCCAATTCAAGATGTCTGAAAAGTAGTGGGAGATATAAAACTGGAGGTTAGCAAAGAGGTTAGGTAGATTTGAGAATCATTAGTACAGATATGGTCATTAAATCCATGGGAGCTAATGAGATCACCAAATGAAGAGAAGTGGGCCTAGGATAGAACCATGTGGTATATCTAGAGTTATAAGGCATGATCTGGATGAGCATATTAAGGAGTAGCTAGATAGGAATGTAAACCAGCAGAAGGTAGTGTTTTAAAAACCTACAGAACAGTATCAAGGAGAAGAGGGTAATTAATGGTGTCAAAAACTTGCAGAGGGATAAAAAAGAATGAGGATTGAGCAAAGGCCAAATAATGAGATTATTCAAATAGAATTTTGAAAGGGCTTTTTCTTTCTTTTTTTTCTCAGAGTTTTACTAGTAATATAAGGGAAATGCTGATTTATATCCTGAAGATTTGTTAAAGGCATTGTTTGTTTCAATTAATATTTTAGTTGACTTCCTTGAGTTCTCAAAATTAATCATTACATCATTTGTAAATAGTGATAATTTTTTTTTGTTTCTTCTATTTCTTATTATTGGCTCATAGCTATGTCATGTCTAGTATGATATTAGTGGTAATTATGGACACCCTTGCTTTTTACCCTTGTTCTTTGCAATCAATAAAACAATATTTATTAAGTGCATACTTTGTTTTAGGGTTGGGATACAAAAAAAAGCTCCCTGTCCTCAAGGAGCTTATAATTTAATGGATCTTTTTGAAAAGAGCTCTGCTTTATTTTGTTCATTTATTCCCATTACATGGAGTGCTGATTCTTAATTTTAGATCTTTTCTACCCAATTAAAGAAAAGTTTGTTTTTTCCTATGCTTTTAATTCCTTTAAATAAAAATCAGGGGAGCCAAAATGGTAGATTAGGGGCAGCCATCTAACTGAGCCTGCCCAATATTTCCTTTCAAACATCTTTAAATTAACTCCTCAGATTACATTTTGAAGTGGTAGAGCCAATAAAAAGTTGGGGTGAGGGAATTTTTAGGTCTAAGGAAACTTAAGAGGTGCACATCTGTCCTGAGCCCACATATGGCCCAGAGCTAGGGTGGAAAAGAGCTCTGGGGGTTTGATTACAAGGGAGCAAGGTCTCAGGTCATAGCTCCAAAGCAGAGAGAAATGATGTTATGTGCAGCTGCTGAAGGCCAGAGGCCTTTCCTTGGTAAAGACAAATCAGGAAAGCAGTGACCATATCTCTCCCAGGATTACTTCACCTTGGAAGTACCAAAAGCTTATAGACCCTAGAACAGTACCACAAGGAAGCCTGTAGCCTAGAATAATATCTCCTTACATCCAATAGATTGGAATTCAACTTCAACATAAAATTCAAAGTAATGAAATAAGCATACAACAAAAAGTGAATTTAACTATAAAAAGCTACTATTGTGGTGAGGAAAACCAAGATAAACCTGGAAGAAAACAACAATATGAAAACAGTTACTCAAAGATAAATGCAAGCTGAACCCAAGACCAGCAAGAATTCCTGGAAAAGAAAGAAAGAGTAGTAAAGAAAACTTGAGAAAAGAAGAGAGTGATGTAAGAAAATTATGAAAAGATTAACAGCTTGGTAAGAGGCACCAAAAAATGCTGAAGAAAATAACATTTAAAAAACAACATTGGCCTAATAGTAAAAAATAAAATAAAGTAAAAAGCACAAACATTCTCTGAAGAAAAGGACTCTTTAAAAAAGCAGAATATTTGCCAAATGGAAGAAATACAAAAGTTACTGGAGAAAAATAATTCCTTAAATATTAGAATTGGGCAAATGTGAGCTAATGACTCCATGAGACATCAAAAAACAATAAAGTCAAAAGAATGAAAAAATAGAAGAGGCCATCTCATCAGAAAAACAATTGACCTGAAAAATAGAGTTGAGGAGAGATAATTTAAGAATTGTTGGGTTACCTGAAAGTTGTAATCAAAGAAAGAGCCTAGACATCATATTTTAAGAAATTATCATGGAACTGCTTGATATCTTAGATCGAGAGAACAAAATAGAAATTGTAAGAATCTACTCATCACCTTCTGAAAGAGATCCCAAAATGAAAATTCTCCCTTTTTATCCTTAATCTGGTAATTTTGGAATATTCTTTCCAAATTCCAAAATTATCAGGTTAAGGAGAAAATATTTCCAGAAATCATTTAGCTATCATGGAGCTACTGTCACAATTACACAAAATTTAGAGGCTTCTGTGTTAAGGGAGTCAGGGGTGTTGGAATATAATATTTCCAAAGGCAAAGGAGCTAGGATTGCAACCAAGATTCAAGTCATAAGCAAAATTGAGTATAATCCTTCAGGGAGAAAAATGGATATTTAATGAAATACAAGGCTTTCAAATATTGTTTCTGAAAAGACCAGAGCTCAATAGATAATCTGACATTTAAACACAAGAGTAGAGAAGTAGAGGTAGATAGAGTACTAGGCCTGTAGTTGGTAGGGCATAGGTTCAAATCTGGCGTCAGACACTCCCTACCAGTATGACTCTGGGTAAGTCACTTAATGCTGTTTGCTCAGTCTTAGAATTGTTACTAAGACAGAAAATAGAGTGAAAAAAGACATTTTGAGAAGCATAAAAAGGTAAACATGAAAGTAATGATAAGGGACTCAACATAAAAGTAATCATAAGGGACTGAATAAAGTTAAGCTGTTTACATTGATGTATGGGATGATAATACACGTAACTCCTAAACTGTCATTATTATGGTAATAAAAAAGTTTACATAGAGGGTATGGGTATGAATTGATTATGTTAGAATGATCTGTCTCAAAAAAAATTTAGGTGAGGAGAAAGAAGTATGCACCGGGAAAGGGGGTAGGAGGAGGTAGAATTGAGAAAATTCTCACATAAAAGGAAAACAGGGAAGAGCTTTTACAATGGAGGGGAAAATGGGGATGTTGGTAGCCAGGTGATGTTTGATCCTCATTCTCATGGGAATTGGTTCAAAGGAAAGGAAAAAATACATATACATAGTCAGTTGGGCATAGAAATGTAACTTACCCAATCAGGAAATAGTAGAAGGAGAGAAGAGAAGGGGGAAACTGAAAGGTATATTAAGGGAAGCAGTGTTTAGAAGCAAAATCGACTTGAAGATGGGGACAGGATGAAAAAAAGAGGAAGACATAAAAGATATTGAGAATGGAGGGTAATCATAACTGAATGTGAATAAAAAGAGCTTGTCCATAAAATGGAACCCCTTAACAGAATAGATTAAAAACCAAAATTCAACAATACATTATTTATAAAAGACACTTATAATTTTGCTAAAAGGTACCACAGACAAGGAATGTTAAAAAATTTTACAGCAAATTTCCCTTCTAAGGGCCTCATTTTTCACATATATATGTTGAGTACAGAATTTAATCAAATTTATAAAAATAAAGAACATTCCCCAATTAAGAAATGGTCACAGGATAGAAACAGGAAGTTTTCAGAGGAAGAAATCAAAGCTATCTAAAGTCATGAAAAAATGCTCTAAATCACTGTTAGAGAAATGCCAATTTAAAAACAATTCTGAGGTACAACCTTATACCTATCAGAAATGACAAATGCTGGAAAAATTAGGTATAGTAATAACCTACTGGAAGATTAGTAGCAGAGTATAGTAAACCATTCTGGAGAACAATTTGGAACTCTGACCAACGGGCTATTGAATTGTGCATACTCTGACTCAGCAATATCACTGCTAGTTCTGTATCCCAAAGAGATGAAATAAAAAAGGAAAAAGACTAAAGTATTTATAGAAGTTTGTTATGTAATGGCAGAGAATTGGAAATCAAGGTGATGCTCATGAATTGGGGGATGGATAAACAAAATTGTGGCCTATGATTGTGATGTTGTGCTATAAGAAATAATGATGAGGAATGGTTTCAGAAAAACATGTTAAGACCTATATGAAATAAAGCAAGATGAACTGAGAAGTAGATCATTGTACCCAGTAACAGCAATGTTGTAATTATGATAAAATATGAAAGATTTAGCTGCTTTGATAAAATAATAATCTTATGCCAATTCCAAAGGATTTGTGACAAAAAAAAATGGCCATCCAATTTCAGAGAACTGAATGTAAATTGAAGTATAGTTTTCTTGCTTTACTTTTCTTGTTTTTGAAATATGGTTGATAATGGAAATGTTTTGCATGATTTTACTCATATAATTGATATATTGGTTGCATTTTCATTGGGTGGACAAGAGATGAGAGGGAGAGAATTTAAAACTCAATCTAAAAAGAAAAGAATGCTAGAAATAAGTTTTAAAAATAAGAAAAGGTATCATATCCACATAACTTTTGCAACTTCTGCAGTTATATCTATATGTCCTTTTGATGTGTTTTTTTTTCATGTTCATAGTTTTCCTAATTCTGAAATGACTGCATTCCTGGAATAAATTTAATGTGACAATAGTGTATAATCTTTTTGGTATGTTATTTTAGTTTCTTAATGTGATATTTAAATTTTGTTTCAGTATTTATTAGGAATATTTATCTGTAGTATATTTCTCTCATATCTATTCCTTATTTAAAAATCAAGAACATTTTTATATCTTTGAAGGATTGTATGTTTATATTTAAAATTTTTAAATTATATCTATTTAGCCTTTCCCCTCCCCACACCATGGAAGGCATCATCTGGCAAAATATAGATTATGTCTTTCATTTATTTTTCACATCTCATTTCATTCTTTGGAGGTAAACATTCACAGGTTATTCTTCATATATTAAATCTGTAGCCATATATTAATGTTCTCTTGGTTCTACTTGTGTCATTCTTCATTGTCTCATTTAGTTCTTTCCAAGTTTAAAAAAATTAATCTGTTCATTTCTTTGTTCATATTATTAAAAAGAGTATATGTTAGAATTACTTGTAAATTTATCTGGAACTGTTCTTCTCTCCCCCCCCCCCCCCCCCAGTTCATTTATAGCTTTTTCAGTTATTTTTTTTTCTGATTGGATTGTTTTATATTTCTGCTGTAATCTGGATATTTTTGTATATTTTAAAAATATCAATTTCCTTTTAGTTGACAATTCTGACATATGCTGGGCAAAATAGTTTATAAAGATTTCTTTTATTTCTTTTTATTTATTGTGAATTCTTTTTCATTGCAGCTAAGTGGCTTAGTTGGCCAAATCTTTTCATTTCTTTGTTCATATTTTTAAAAATAGTGTATGTTAGAATTGTTCTTTTAATGTGTGATAAAATTACTTGTAAATTTATCTGGGACTTTTTTTTCTTTGTGAATTCATTTATAGCTTTTTCAAATTTGTTTTTCTGAGATTGGATTGTTTGTTTCTACTGTAATCTGGATATTTTTGTATATTTACCTTTAAAAAAAACAAACAACCTTTTCCTTCTGTCTTAGAATCAGTACTTTGTATTGGTTTCAAGGCAGAAGAGTGGTAAGGGTTAGGCAGTGGGTATTACTTGTCTTGCCCAGGGTCACACAGCTAGGAAGTATCTGAGGCCAGATTTGAACCAAGGACCTCCTATCTCTAGGCCTGGCTATCAATCTACTGAGCCATCTAGCTGCCCCATATTTTTAAATTATCCATTTCCTCTTTTTTTTTTTTGGAAATTTTATTAAATTAGTTAATATAGAATATTTTCCCATAAGAAGCATGTTCTTTCCCTCCCCTCTGCCTACCCCCTCCTGTAGCTAATGTGCAATTCCACAGGGTTTTACATATGTCATTGATCAGGACCTATTTCCGTATTATTGATATTTTCATTAGGGTGATTATTTAGAGTTTATATCCCCAATCATATCCACATCAACCCATGTGATCAAGCAGTTGTTTTTCTTCTGTTTCTATTCCCACAGTACTTCCTCTGAATATGAATAGCATTCTTTCTCATAAGTCCCTCAGAATTGTCCTGGATCATTGCATTGCTGCTAGTAGAGAAGTCCATTACATTCAATTGTACCACAGTCTCTGTACAATGTTCGCCTGGTTCTGCTCCTTTCACTCTGCATCAATTCCTGGAGGTCCTTCTAGTCCACATGGAATTCCTCCAGTTCATTATTCCTTTGGGCACAATAGTATTTCATCACCAACAGATACCACAATTTGTTCAACCATTCCCCAATTGGAGGGCATCCCCTCATTTTCCAATTTTTTGCAATCACAAAGAGTGTGGCTATGAATATTCTTGTATAAGTCTTTTTTCTTATTATCTCTTTGGGGTACAAACCCATCAGTGGTATGGCTAAATCAGAGGGCAGACAGTCTTTTATCGCCCTTTGGGCATAGTTCCAGATTGCCTTTCAGAATAGTTGGATCAATTCACAACTCCACCAGCAATGCATTAATGTCCCCACTTTGCCACATCCCCTCCAACACTTATTACTTTCCTTTGCTGTCATGTTAGCCAATCTGCTAGATGTAAGGTGATACCATAGAGTTGTTTTGATTTGCATTTCTTTGATTATAAGAGATTTAGAACCCTTTTTCATGTGCTTATTAATAGTTTTGATTTTTTTATCTGAAAATTGCCTGTTCATGTCCGTTACCCATTTATCAATTGGGAATGGCTTGATTTTTTTGGTACAATTGATTTAGCTCCTTATAAATTTGAATTATTAGGGGGCAGCTGGGTGACTCAGTGAATTGAGAGTCAGGCCTAGAGATGGGAGGTCCTAGATTCAAATCTGGCCTCAGACACTTCCCAGTTGAGGGACCCTGGGCAAGTCACTTGACCCCCATTGCCTAGCCCTTACCACTCTCCTGCCTTGAAGCCAATACACAGTATTGACTCCAAGACAGAAGGTACATGTTTTTAAAAAAAACAAATAAATAAATTTGAGTTATTAGACCTTTGTTAGAGGTTTTTGTTATAAAGATTTTTCCCCAATTTGTTGCTTCTCTTCTAATTTTGATTGCATTTGGTTTTGTTTGTAGAAAACCTTTTAAATTTAATGTTAACAAAATTATTAATTTTGCATTTTGTAATTCTAACTCTCTTGCTTGGTCTTAAAATATTTCCTTTCCCAAAGATCTGGCAGGTATACTATTCTGTGTTCACCTAATTTACTTATAGTTTCCTTCTTTATATTCAAATCATTCACTCAATCAGAATTTATCTTGGTATAGGGTGTGAGATGTTGATCTAAACCTAATCTCTCCCATACTGTTTTCCAATGTTCCCAGAAGTTTTTGTCAAATACTGGATTTTTGTCCCAAAATCTGGGATCTTTGTAGACTGTCTTGCTGAGGTCACTTATCCCCAAGTCTATTCCACTGATCCTTCTTTTAGCAAGTACCATATTGTTTTTTGTTTGTTTGTTTTTTTTTAAACCCTTACCTTCCATCTTGGAGTCAATACCATCTTGGAGTCAATACTGTGTATTGGTTCCAAGGCAGAAGAGTGGTAAGGGCTAGGCAATGGGGGTCAAGTGACTTGCCCAGGGTCACACAGCTGGGAAGTGTCTGAGGCTGGATTTGAACCTAGGACCTCCTGTCTCTAGGGCTAGCTCTCAATCCACTGAGCTACCCAGCTGCCCCCCTATATTGTTTTGATGACCACTGCTTTATAGTATAGTTTGAGATCTGGTACTGCAAGGCCCTCTTCCTTCATTTTTTTTTCATTATTTCCCTGGATATCCTTGATCTTTTGTTCTTCCAAATGAACTTTGTTATAGTTTTTTTCTAATTCAGTAAAAAAGTTTCTTGGTAGTTTGGAGGGTATGGCACTAAATAAGTAAATTAGTTTTTGGGTAGGATTTTTATTTTTATTATATTGGCAAACCTATCCATGAGCAATTAATGTTTTTCCAGTTATTTAGATATAGTTTTAATTGTGTGGAAAGTGTTTTGTAGTTGTGTTCATATAGTTCCTGTCTTGGCAGATAGATTCCTAAGTATATATTTTCTGTTGTCTTGAGTGATTTTAAATGGAATTTCTCTTGGTCCAGGGATGGATTGGAAGTATATGGAAATACTGATGATTTATGTGGGTTTATTTTGTATCCTGCAATTTTGCTAAAGTTATTATTTCTACTAGCTTTTTAGTGGATTCTCTAGGAGTCTTTAAGTAGACCATCATATCATCTGCAAAGAGTGATAGCTTGGTCTCATTACCTATGCCTTCAATTTCTTTTTCTTCTCTAATTGCTATTGCTGGTGTTTCTAGTACAATGTTAAATAATAGAGGTGCTAATGGGCATCCATCCTTGTTTCATTCCTGATCTTATTGGAATTGCTTCTAATTTATCCCCATTTGCAGATGATGCTTGCTGATGGTTTTAGATCCATTTCCTTTCAAATGACAATTCTTCTGACATGTTGGGCAAAATAGTTTATAAAGATTTTTTTTTTATTGTGAATTCTTTTTCATTGCAGCTAAGTGGCTTAGAAGTCACTTTTAAATCAGGAAGACTTCAGTTCAAATCCAGCCTCAGACTCTTACTATCTGGGCAAGTTATCCTCTGAGCTTCTTTATCTGTAAAATGGGAACATTAGGGTTCAGAGGGGGACACTTCATCCTTATTTAGTCCTTTCCAATGTCTTTTGACTCCTTAATTTGCATTTGGAAGTTGCTACTCATCTCTGACCTTTTCATTAAGGGTCCTTCTAAGTTTTTTACCTTATGATGGTTGTACAGTGGAGTGTGAAGTTAGGAAGACCTGAGTTTAAATACTCCCTCAGTTACGTGTATTTTTTGGCAAGTTTACTAAACTCTTATTAGCCTTAGTTTTATCTGGAACATATGGATAACAATACAGATAACACTAGATAACAAAATGAGGCTATCAAAGTACCCCACCTCAAATGATTGATGTGAGGGATTTAAGTAAAATAATATGTAAAGTGCTTCTAGTAGCCACGGTTATTATTTTTTCCCTTTGAATTATACTTTTTTTCAGGTTAAGTTATTCTTGGTTGTAAGTCTATCTTTTGCCTTTTTTCAAATTGTACTCTCAATTTTAAGTGATCTTCATAGTTGGCTTCTTGGTACAAGAACTCTTTTGGAATATTTGTAGTATTTTTTCTTTGACATGGGAGCTCTTAATTTTGGCTGACTTACCTGGGAATTTTCATTTTGAGATTTTTTTCATGGGGGTGATAAAAGATATTTTTACTTTGTACTTCACTTCTAATAGGAGCAGTTTTCATTGATCATTTCTTGAAATGTAGTATTCAAGCTCTTTTGTTATGGCTTTTAGGTACTATGATGTTTAGAGTTTTTTCCCTTGGGCTATATTTTAGATCAGTTTTTATATGAGGTACTTCATATATCTTATCTTTACCCAAATTTTTTTTTTACTTTAACATTTCCTATTATTTTATAGTCATTAATTTCTTTTTTGGTCTATTCTAATTTTCAGAGAGCTGTTTTTTATCTTTTGAATTAAGTTGTTAATTCTTTTAAGTTTTTCTTTTAACTCTTTTCCCCCCAATTCTTTCCTTTAGAAATCACATTTAATTTATGATTTTTCAAACTCATTATTCCTTTCAGAACTTATTGATATAGAGTTAAACTCTTCTTTTTGATTTATGATCTGGTTATACCTTTTATTTTGGCTGTCTTTCTTTTGCCTCCTCATTTTTTGAAGTTTACTTCCCAAATTGGGAGTTTGTGTTAGGATCACTGTACTTTTTTGGAGAAGGCCTGTTGGACCTTTGTTTGGTTCTGATCTCTGGTGTCCTATTTTCTGAGGGGCTTCCTCAGATGGCTTAAATATCAAGTAAAATGGATGTTTCCATATATGTAGAACAGAAAAGGGGGATTGTACATGAAATTGCAGATCTATTATGTATAGCTTACTTTTAAAAAAAACTTTAGATAAGTTCATCCTGTAGATTTTAAAGCTGTCCTTCTTGATGGACTTTTTCTTTTCTTCTTTCTTTTCTGTATTAAAAAAAAATTCTCCCAGGTTTCTCCCTATTTTGCTGTATAATCTCTCACCCTCCATTTGTCCTAATTAAGGGAAGGGATTGGGGAAACCAAGTCTTTGTGAATGTGTCTAGTTAACAAATTCCTACATTGGCTAGATTTTTTAATGTCTTACTGTGTACCTTGAGTACATTACTTTTTTTAAAGAGATGGTCAGTATGTTTATTCATCAGTCCATCATGAAGTCCTTTTTTATCAGTCTCTATCAATCTTGGCCCTGCATTGAACAGAGTTCTCAAGTCTTTCAAAATTGTTCACTTTGCTCTGTATCAATATATGTAGGTCTTCCCAAACTTCTTTGAAACTCATTTTATCTTTTCTTACAGTATAATAATATTCTATTATATACTTTAATTTGATTAACTATTTCCCAAAACAAAATGAGCTAGTACATTTGGGTCCTTTCCCTCTTTCTTTAATCTCCTCAGAATGGTGGTATCACTGGCTTAAAGTATAGTTTAATGATTGTTTGAGGGTCAGAGGCCCAAATTGTTAGCCAGAATAATTGTACCATTTTATAGCTTCACCAACAATACTTTAATGTACTTGTGGGACCTATACACTTTCAGTTTGCCCTGATTTAGGGTCAATTCTGATTGCTGCTATTCTTCTGATCTGACTTTTTTTAAGTTGGTGACCCATGCAGGCTTGCTTCCGTTGTAATTCTAGTAGACTACTGCTGGCCCCTGATAGGTGAACCTACCTTGAAAGTCTTCAGGGTCAATCTTAGACTGAATGTAATGGGCTGTTTAGTCAGCTTTATACTTCAAACTGTTCTGCAGGCTATTTGTAAGAGTCTGTTGGTCCCAGAGTTGAATAGTAGAAAGACAGACAATTGTTCTAAGGAGATTGCAAACTCTTCTAATGCCCCCCCCCCCCCAATTTATTTTTTGTTTGTTGTTGTTGTTGTTTTAAATAAAACCCTTACTTTACCTTCTGTCTTGGAATCAATACTGTGTATTGATTCCAAGGCAGAAGAGTGGTGAGGGCTAGGCAATTGGGATTAAGTGATTTACCCAGGGTTACACATTTGGGAAGTGCCTGAGGTCAGATTTGTATCTAGGACCTCCCATCTCTTGGCCTGGGTGTCAATCCACTCAGCGACTCAGCTGCACCCAAAATTCCATCTTTTTTAAAACCTGTTTTCTATTAAATGATATCACAAAGACAGTGGAGAGGTGCTTGGTATATATGTATAGGATGCAAGATATAACCAATGAGGAGATTTGAAAACTATGAGTAAAAGATGTCATCAGTGGAAATGGACAACCAATGTTACAAGATATTACACATTAAATGCACATTAAATGGTGAATTTATATGAGGATGTGGATAAGGGACACAGAATAGGCAGGTAAGAGGTGAAAGCTATATTGTTGGAGGGAGCTTCTAAATTTGGGTAGGCTATTAATTGATCTAGATGACCACTGAGGTCCCTTCCAACTCTGCTTCTGTAAGAATTTTTTCCCTTTACTGTTGGGAGAAAATGTCAGATTTGAAAAAACTGATATTCCTAAACTAGTTTACTCATTTGTCCCGTCTTTGGAAAGGGTGTTAACATTCAGATTTTTTATTTCCCATAAGGACGAAGAAAAACACTGAAGGTGATGTTCCCCCTTCTATGTCAGGGAGTTGTGCTGTTTGTGTAGATAGGGTGCTATACTTATTTGGAGGACATCATTCAAGAGGCAATACGAATAAGGTTTGTGTTTTCAAGAATTTAAAGTTCTCTTTTTCTACTTTTTGAAGCAATGAGTTTGGGGATACTAGATTTTTTAGGTTATTCAAGTAAACTGAAAGGATTTACTTTTTTACTTTACTATTTTAAAAACGTGTTGGCCAGATATAATATATTGCCTTTAGTATTTTGGCTGCAAAAATTTATATTTTTCTGCAAACTTATTTGTGCGTTATCTGACTTAACATTTCTTTTGAAGGTAGGTTTGTTCCTTATAATTGAATGTTATTGTAAGAATTAAAATTAATCTACAGTAATGTAGAATGTTATATTTTCAGGTTTATTAATGATCATTAGATATAAAGGAATAAAAGGGATACAAAATAAAAAGCACCTGCCCATGGCTAATTAGTCTGCTTAACCCCCACCCCCACCTGCACTTAAATCACCACCATATTTGCGACATCAAGCCAAAGACAGAGAGAGCAAGACTGCCCACTCAGTTTATTTCTGGGAATGTATTATTATTTTAAAATGCAAAGTTTAAATTCTTTTGAGAGTAATTTTAGGATAAGAAACACGCTACCTTTCCAAATCCAGAAGTGAACTGTTTGGAGAAGACACCATGAAGATGCCTACACAGACAACATGTTATTCTAGAAGATCCAGAGTGAATTTTGGGATGTGGTTATCTGAACTGTGTGGGGTTGAATGCATTTTTTTTGTATGTATACTCTTATGCTGAAGGGGACTGCCCCCAACTGGCTTTTTGTCAATGCGCCTAGCAATCATGGGTTTGTTCTTTTCCTTTTAATCCCCAAATTACTGTAATTTAAAATTTGATTATGTTAAATGATCAAATTGGGGAGACTAGCCCCCCAACTTGATCATCGGGGGAATGTATAATTCAAAAATCTGTTACCCTAAAAAAGAACTACATTAAAAAAGAACTTCCTGGGAGCCCACTGACTTCCTGTCATTATGTACTTCATGTAGACAGGGAATAAATTGAGTGGACAGTCCTGCTTTCTCTCTTTGGCTTGCTGTGGCATGGTGGTGGTAAGCATGGATAGGGGTCAGGGTTGAACAGGTTAATTAGCCATAGGCATGTGGTTTTTATTTTGTATCCCCTTTATTCCTTTATTTAATAAATCTCCTAAAATATAACATTCTGCATTATTGTAGATTAATTTTAATTTTTACATTAGTATGCCACTTATAATAGGTCACTATAGGTATCTATCTAGTTTATAAAGCTTTCTGCAGAGTTCTGTAAGATAAAAATAACATTGTATTTGACACAATTTGGAGGGCAAAGAAACTAGCATTGAATGAAAGGAAGATTATAGTAGGTAGAGTAGGATGATGGAGCTTAAATTTGGTACAATTGGAGATACTTTTTAGATCTGGGGGATGGGAATGGTTATCTGTTTGAAGTTCATTGTCTGTTTTATAGACTTGGCAACCTGCATTAAAATACCTAGGTATTCTCTATTGTAAATGCATGATTTCAGACTGCTAATGTTGCTCTACAATTCAATTTTAGAATCAATCGCTTCTTCCTCATTTTAACTATAGAAGTCAACTGAATATAATTTTTTTTCTTCAGTTCTACATGCTGGATTCAAGGTCTACAGACAAAGTATTGCAGTGGGTAAGAGTTGATTGCCAAGGAATTCCCCCATCATCAAAGGACAAACTTGGTGTCTGGGTATATAAAAACAAGTGAGTTAGTAGCATCAGTATATTGTTTCTTTATAAAACTGGTTAACTTTTAAATTTATAATGTGTCCCTTACTCTATGAATAATAATTGAATTATATAAAGTATTTTACCCTTAAAAACCTAAAACTTAATATTTTCATTTGAATGAAGTAAATATTAAAAAGATACCTCATCAACATTTTGGATGTAACACAGTAGTAAAACAAATCACTAGTGAGTGGGGATAGTTGGTAAAATGTCTTATTTTTAATTCTATAGGCTAATATTTTTTGGAGGTTATGGGTATTTACCTGAAGATAAACAACTGGGAACTTTTGAGTTTGATGAAACATCTTTTTGGGTAAGTAGTTTTGAAAACTGACTCAATATGCCAAATGTTACATATAATGATAATCATATATACCCCTTTGCTTCCTTCCATTCATAGTCTGTCTTGTTAATCAAGTTAGAACTAAGTTAGGATCAAGTCAAAAAGCATTTATTAAGTGTTTACTATGTGCTAAGCACTGGAATACAAAGAAAGGCCCCCTTAAGGAACTCCCAATCTATGTAATTTGATATGGATAAGTATGTGGCGACCATAATTTGGGTACTAACTGAATATGGTAAATAAATTAAAATTTTTATCCTGTTTAGAATTCAAGTCATCCCAGAGGATGGAATGATCATGTGCACGTTTTGGACACAGAAACTTTTACCTGGAGGCAGCCTATAACTACAGTGAGTTGCTATAGAACACTGAATTAAATTAAGTCTTTTCATTTTGACTACAAGTTTTTAAGAATGTGTATCTGTCTTCTTGGACTAGAAAATGGAAAAAAGAAAGATGGATGAGGTATGATTTTGTTGCTCCTAAATTACACACAGTTATTAGAAGGAGGGCAAATGATGTGGTTGATTTCTTTAAATTTAGTGATCTCCTTCCTGTTAACTCATAAGCTATATAGTATCCAGGCACAACATTGAAAGTAAATTCATCAAACCATGTCATTTCTTGCCTTTTTTGCTTCATGAGTTTTTTCTTAAATGTGTGATACATATCTTGAAATTTTTGTTGCATGACAACACTGGAATAATCTGTATCAGATTGTTTGCTGCCTGGGAAGTTAGAAGGGTTATAAATCTCACCTATTATATAAAGAATTCATAGTGATGGTAGAGCAATTAAAACTAAAATTACAGCTGGTATAATAGTTATTATAGAGAATTTAGATCGCAATGTTAGAAAGCAATTGTTAACAAAATTGTTTTATCATGTAATTTAAAAAAAAGGAATGAGTTGGTTAAAAAATAAAATGAATTCATCTGCTATATAGTTCTTATCCAGCCCTTTTTTTTTGTATTCAGAAAAAAGTAAACTTTAAAAAATTCAACCTTCTAATATTAGATGGTTCTTTCAATAAAACAATAAACGGATATAAATTCCACTTTACAGGATTCATTTGCATTTTTTTCTTTAAAACTTTTGCCTTCTCTCTTAGAATCAATACTAGGTATCAGTTCCAAGACAAAAAGCAGCAAGGACTAGGTAGTTGGGGTTAAGTGACTTGCCTAGGGTGATACAGCTAAGAAGTGCCTGAGGTTGTATTTGAACCTGGGACCTCCTGTCTCTAGACCTTGCTGCCCTCAGATTCACAATTTATTTAGGCAGTTGCTTTACTCTTCTATCCCTTCACTACTGATTTGATACTGTTCCTATTTGTGAAATTTTAGATATAGTTCTTTTGACATTTAACATTGTTTCAACTCCCAGAAACAACCACCATTTTACACTGTCAGCTTTGCTTTGTTAAAAAGCACTCTGTAAACAACATTTTCCTGATTTTTATCAATTACATGTAATAAATTTCCATGTAAGTTTTCTGGTTATATGTTCCAAATTGTCTCCCTCTTTCTCATCTCTCCCTCTTCCTGGAGCTGGCAAAGGGTTCAATCTGGGTATATAGATATACATTAAAAAATCATGCAAAATGTTTCCATATTGTTTTTTTTATGTAAGAGAGTAATCATATGAAGCCAAAACCACAAATAAGCCAAAGTAAAAAATCTTATACTTTGATCTACATTCTAACTCCAATAGTTCTTTCTCTTAAGAACTGCCCTAGATCATTGTAACGCTGAAAGTAAAGCTTTCCTATTTGATGTTTTTGGTAGGGTAAATCTCCTTCTCCTAGAGCTGCCCATGCCTGTGCTACTGTTGGAAACAAAGGCTTTGTATTTGGAGGCAGATACCGAGTGAGTATATATTTTCTAAATTTTGGTCTGCTTTTGGATTATTCAGAGTAACTTTTTTTTCCCCTCCCTTAGGACTCCCGGATGAATGATCTTCATTATCTTAATCTGGATACATGGGAATGGAATGAATTGTAGGTAACACTTAACATTAGAAAAATTCTCAAAAAGAAAAAGCTTTTTCAGTGAGCTTTTCACTCAAAATTCACTATGTTTATTAGTATAGTATATTTTATTAATTTTACCATAATCAACTCATTGAAGTAAAACATGATTGGTAGACTTTCTTTTTATGGATACTGTTGCTAATTATGTGAAACCCTTACTGAGGGGTTACTATTTGTAAAAATTTGCTGATGCTAATTCACGCCTATTTGTAACTTAGTTGTTGAATTCTGTGTTTAAAGAGAGATGGGGGAAAAATTACAACAGAACTTTACATTTCATTGGCTACAACTATTTTGACTTTTTCAGAATTCCACAAGGCCTATGTCCAGTTGGCCGTTCTTGGCATTCTTTAACACCAGTTTCTCCAGATCATCTTTTTCTCTTTGGCGGATTTACCACTGATAAACAACCACTAAGTAAGTTGGTTTGACGCCTTTTGACTGATCAGAAAGATCTCTTAACTTCTACAAGAAAAGTATGTAAATATATGTGATTTTAATATCTTTACAAATAGCATCCCCTCCTCCACTTTCAATAGGTTATAGTCAGTCTTCCTGTTCATTTTTTCCCCAAAGGATCTCAAAATTGTAGGGAACAGATGGATGGGATTGGGTCAGCTCTTAGTTCCAACAAAGGAAAACAGCTCATATCTAGTCTTGTTTCTTCTATATACATTTTTTCCTATACAAGGATGTACCTTTTTGGGAAAGAACTTCATTCAAACGATCTCTATTGGTAAAAGTAAAAAGTACAGTTTAACAGCACTTCTATATAGAAAAAAATGGGATGTTTAATTTTTTCTTTGGTTCTGTTATCAGGTGATGCCTGGACTTATTGGATCAATAAGAATGAATGGATACAGTTTAAACACAGCTATGCTGAAAAGCCACGGTATAAGCAAACAAATGATTTATAATGAACAAATAATTTGTGTGTGTGTGCATGGGCATAAGTATAACTTTGATTATTGGTAGTAAAAAAAGGAAAGTAAACAAAGGAAAACTCAGAAGTTTCAGCCTGGATGTCTGAAGATGGTGATAAACTCATAATAAATAGGGAAGAAGGGAAACACAAAGTTTTATTTTGGACATTTTGGGTTTGAAAGGCTGATGGAATCAGATAAATATGCTGAACAAACATTTTGTGAATGGACTTTAAAAGATTATTAGGCCTGGATATAAAAGTAAAGTTTGAGAGACATAGAAATTATTTAATTCATGGGAGCTATGAGAAAATAGAGAGGGGACAAGAAGGCTGAGGACAGAGCTGTGAAGGCCAACTATTTTTTAGGAGTGTATTGAAGTGGTAAAGAAAATTGAGTAAGGGTTTAGGCAGTAGGAAAACCCAAAGAAAACAAGCGAGAGTAGCCAAGAAAGGGAGTGGTTAGCAGTATCCAAAAGTTATAGAGATATCTATCAAGGAGGATTAAAAGTAAGATAATGCTGTTGGACTTAATTACTTTGAAAATTAAGGTGGTAACATTTGAGGTTAAGAGTTCTGGACATAAGAGTGATTGTAGCAATTGGGGATTGAAAAGGAACACTAACTTGAGGGAATGTTATTAAAGTAGAGTAAATGTTAAAGATTGAACTGGAAAGACACCAGTTTAGTAAACAGATGTTAAGTTGAACCAAAGAGTGATTTTTTTTAGCATTTTGATCTCACAATTCAGGCACTGTACTAGGTGCTAAGGATTCAAGTATTATAATAGATAGTTGTGGAACCTTCCTATGTATATTAGGAAATGTTCCTAGCTCTGTGATCCCTTACATACAGAGGGAATCAGTGCTAAAGTCCACCTAATTTTAAAGGCATTCATACATTTTTGCATTCTTTATAAGAGAGAAATATCTCGAAAGAATATAAAAGATCAGAATGTTATCATATCCCAAAAAATCATGTCAATACCTATTAGCCTATATACCTATGTGCTCATCTCTATTAGTTCTTATGTTAATTAGGGTAGAAATTGTTGATTATAAAATATTTTGGGTAGATAATTTCTATCCACGGTCCCTTTGAATTTTAAAATCTGTGTTCTAAATGTAGCTTTTTTTTTCCTTCCAAAATGGTGTCACTCGTGTATATGTCAAAGTAGAAGATTGCTTTGTAGATACAACCACTGTAATCTTGTTTAATGATTTAATGTACTTCAAAGAAATCATTATCATGGGGTACAAAATTCACATGGAACCAGATTTGCAAGACGCCAAACAAATACATTATATCAGTCCATCTCAAATGAAATTTGAGATTTTCTGGCCTAGAGTCTATCATCTTTGTATTTTCTTTTTCTTCCCTTCCTCCTCCTATAGGGCATTCTTTCACTCTAACCTATTGACCAGTGTGAAGTTTCCTTTCATCTGTTTGAGATGCTTTTTCTCCCATTGAACTTTCATTTTTTTTTAAGAGTATTCATTCCATTTGTCCACTAATCTTCATTCAGTGCTCCACAGGGTTCTCTCTCTCTTTTTTAATCAAAGGATTTATGAAGCATAGTAACTAGTGCTGGGGATACAAAGAAAAACAAAGACAGTCCCTGCCCTAGTGAGCTTCACAATCTAATTGGGGAGCAACTTGGAAACAAGTATATATAAACAAGAAAATAGACAGCTTAAATAGGAGATAATTTTTGAAAGGCAAAAAAGATGAGGGAAAAAGAACCTGGAAAAAGTAAAATTTTAGCTGAAACTCAATAGAAGCCAGGAGGCTGAGATCAGGAGAGAGAGCATTCCAGGGATGAGGCTAAGAAGAATCTAAGAGATAGATGGAAGTGTCTTGTTCAGGAAATAGCAAGGAGGCCAGTATCACTGGATGCTAGTACAGGGAAGTAGGGATATTTCACAAAATTGTAAAGGAGAATCTAAATTTAGAGATTTTCAACTTTTCCTCACATTTACTTTAAGTGAGATGTTTTACTGTATAAAATGTCTACTTGGGGGGGCAGCTGGGTAGCTCAGTGGATTGAGAGCCAGTCCTAGAGAAGGGAGGTCCTAGGTTCAAATCTGGCCGCAGCCACTTCCCAGCTGTGTGACCCTGGGCAAGTCACTTGACCCCCATTGCCTAGCCCTTACCACTCTTCTGCCTTGGAAGGTAAGGGTTTAAAAAAAAATTGTCTACTTGGGAGAGTCTTTAACTAGGTGGGCATCTAAAAAAATAACTTGGGAGAAATATCATTGGCTATTATGATGGACACTTAGAAATCTCCATTTGATTACAGGAAACATCAACTTTGAATAAAATATAATACCTATTAGAGTCAGAGTGTAAAATAAGTGTTGGCCTTGGAGACAAGACTAAGTTTAAGTTCTGCCTCTTAAGACACGGGCAATTGTAGATATATAGACATCTATTTGCATTGATAGAAGTAGTTTCCTTACCAGAAGTTCTTTTACAGGCTCTATCAGAGGGTGTTCAAATGGTATAGTACAATTTCTCTCTCCAGTTAACAACTTTGAATCCTAAAAATTTGTGCTTATGACAAGATATTTCTATAAAGCTAACTTCAGATGCTCATCATTCTTCTGAAATGTTTTCTTTCTTTTTAATGTTACAACACACACTTTTAATGAACTTCATAAATTGTTTAGGATAGAATGACATGGGATAATAGATTAAATGATAATGCTCATCAGCTTGGTTCAGCAAGGCCAAGTTATCACAAAATATTTAGTTCTCTATGTCACTTTGGACAAGTAAAAAACTGGATGTTTCCTTATATATAAAATGGGGAACTGGGCTGGCTGAATTAATTAACCAAGATCAATCCTTCTCTAATTTAACTTTTAATGCTTCTCATTTGGAATGTTGGAAGAAACCAGGCCAGGATAGGCATGTCAAGAAATCATGTCTATTTACATGTATGAAAAAATCTTATCAGATTCATTTAGCAGAATAGATATTAGGAATCCACAGAATCACAAATTACTGGATTCTAAAAAAAGTTAAGCCCATATTTGTCTTTCTCAAAATAATCGTTCCTTGTTCTAAAATTGCTTAACAAAACAAATAATTTCTTTTACTTTAGGAAGATGATAAATCTGTCCCATAATTTAAGCATTAACCTCTATGCCTTAAAGGGAGAAAGAAAATTCATAAATTACCTGCATCTAACAAAGGCCTCCTGTTGTGGGCCTTCTATAGTTTTGAGGCTGGTCAAATAGGGAAAGATAAAACTGATATTTCAGAGTTTTGCATTAATACACAGAAAAATCCTGGAAGATTTATCAAGTACACGAACAGAAATCATGTGGTATAAGAAGATATAAATAAAATAAAATCTGCACACTAAGGAAGTTACTCAGAAGCAAATTAGGAAGAACATTGGATCTTGTTTTCCAGTTCAGGCTTCTTATCTGAAGGATAAGGAAATAGGCCTAGGCAGGTTTTTAACTTTGGTTCACTAATATGCCTTTCTAGGATTAATGTCTTTATTTGCCTAGGGCAAGTAGTGATGTGTAATTCAGTGTAATTTGAAATTTGAAAAAATGCACTAATAGGGTGGATTCTAAAAGGCAATGTTTTTTCTTTTGAAGGTTTTTTTAGACTTCAGATGTCAACCACAATTTATTCTTTTCCCATGTGTTAATGGAAAAACAATTCTAAAACAATATTTATGGAAAGTGATAATATTTATTCAGGGTTCACATGAAACTTTATCACACCTCATTTTAATTTAATGCACATTTTTTAGACATTGTGAGGTGTTGGGAATACAAGGACAAAGACAGAACCACATTTCGTTTGAGGTAGTTTATAATCTCCTAGTAAATAACAGCAATTTAAGGAGGGAGAAAGCATTAATGATGGGAACATCAAGAAAAATTTACTTAGGAAGTGACTCCTGAACTGAGCCTTGAAGCTAGGAGATAGGAAGGAAAAGAATATACAATATTCTGGCCTTAGGAATAAGTACAGTTTGGTTGGAAAGTAGAATGGGTATGAAAATTGGTGGGACCTTTGTAAATAGCTAAGGAATTTTAAAGAAACATTTTTCTACCAAAGACTGACATGATTGTCCTATGCCTTACAGAGGTTATTGCAGTAGTGTAAAAAGCATTTGAGTGGAGAGATGTGAAAACAGAACTGCCAAGAATTAGCAACTGAAAGCATATTTCTTGTGTGTGTAAATCCATTTGGTTAGTGTCTTAGGTGAAAATTTTTATTTCTGTGTAATGTGTAATAAATATATATGATATATATAACCATATATAATAACATTATAACATTTGGTTACAAATGGATGCTATTTATGCTCTCTCACCAAAAAATTGAGAGGAGGAAAAACTGGTCACCTGACTGTGTATATAATATAGAGATCTGTATCTTTATAATGGACCAAATTTAATTTTTGTTTTTAGCCTCTTTTTTTGATGAAATATGAACATAGCCATGGGAAGGAGTAAGCTTTCTCCCTCCCCACCTTCCTTGAAAATATAGTGGGAAAATGGCTAATAGAAAGGAGGACATTTGTTTTTAACTTGAGATTTTTTGATATGGTGCAGGTTATGGCATACAGCGTGTACAAGTGATGAAGGAGAAGTGATTGTTTTTGGTGGATGTGCTAACAACTTACTTGCCCAGCACAAAGCAGTAAGTATAGTATGTTCTAGTGTTAAAGATGGTTTTTTTTTGTTTAGTTCTTAAATTTAAATGACTAAAAAAATGTTAATCTCTCTTAGGCTCACAGTAATGAAATACTTGTGTTTTCAGTACAACCAAAATCACTTGTAAGGTAAGCTACGGGGAATAAGTGTTTAATTTCTTATAAATTATATTTGGGAATAGTAATTAAATTGGGCACTTGTTGCTAACAACAAAGAATCACTTATAAACTACAAATTTCCGATTTCCTTAATTCCTCTTTTGTAATTTATTGTAATTTATTAAAATTTAAAGTGCTTCCCTCCCTTTCCAGGCTAAGCCTCGAAGCAGTCATTTGCTTTAAAGACTTATTAGCCAGCTCGTGGAACTGCCTTCCAAAGCACTTACTTCACAGTGTGAATCAGAGGTTTGGTAGTAACAATACATCTGGATCATAAGACTCTACAGGTCATGCCTCCAATAAATCTTGCATGGACAAGCAAAATTCTAAAAGGTGTAATTAATTTCACAAATTGTGGCATCATCTGTAAGCTGCGTTGTTGTAAGCTTTTTGGCTTAAATTTGCATGTGAATGGCCTAGAGAACCTATTTTTGTGTCTGAAGATATTTGCAATAAATGTATTTAATGCAAATGATTTTCTTCTATTAGAGCAAAAAGAAATAAACATATTGGGCAAAAAGTCCAAGAAATGGCTACCACATATTCTTATTTAATACTCTGAATTGGGCATGCACCTTATGGAATCATCTCGCAATATTAGGGAAGCTTGTAACTAGAGAAAAGGTAAAATAATTTAATTGAAATTTAACTTTCAAGGCCATGGGATTTTGATATCATTCAGAAATGAAGAGAAGTGAAATGGTAGAATATGAACTACATAATCATATCATAATTAAAGATTCTCCTGAGATAGTTTTTAAGTTTCAACTGGAAAAGCCTTAAAAGTGTCTCTAGGAGTTTTAATAAAAACTTAATTTCATTTAATGAATTCTTTCTACTCCCCCCAATTATTATTGTTATTTTGACAAATTTATCACCTGAGCTGAACAGAAGAATTGCAAAATGTTGGAAGTATTGTCACATCTAATTCTGGGAGAAGACAAAAGATAGCTTTAGTAATTGTCCTTCCTTAGAATGCCAGCATGCTGTAGACAAACCAACAGATGTGGCTGGCATAGAGTAGTTAGAGGAGAGGGGGCAGATTGAGGGCAGAAAGAAAAAATGAATCATATTCAGTCATTTACAGGAACTCCAGGAAGTGATTAGAGATGGAAAAACTGCATATGGATACCTAGTTAAGAGTACAAATCAATTAACTATTAACAGAAAATTCTTTAAGAATTTGATTCAAATGATTCGAGAACATTTGTTAAAGGGCAGTTTTTAGGTCTGCAGCATATATATACTATCAGCATTTCAACATGAAATGAAGGTTCACTAGTAACCTAAATTCCACATTAATTTAGGTGAATAGGTCATATATATGGTGTTGTACAAAGACTTGGAAAAAACCAATATCTTAATTGTAAGTTTATACATTTGAAATGGAGGAAGTTATTTTGTAGAATGGGCCCGTTTACTTCAGAAGTCCTGTAGAACAGCAGTTCATTTTTTAGTAAAGGCCACTTTGAGCATTTGAGTACCTTTCAAATATGTTATTTTTTTTTCAGTTATTTCTTCTTTATATTGAGCAGATTGGGTGCAGATACTTTCACTTTTCCAGGAATATTTCTTGATAGATCAGTGTCCTAAAAAATATAAAAAGTATTGAATACTTTGAGTATGTTTTCCAAATTTGGTAGACACTAAAAATACTTTTGAGTATTTTTACTCAAAAAAAGAAGGAAAAATTACCTTTACACTACGAAATAAATCTTTTTCTCTTGCTGTTGCTTCTTTTGAATGCATGAAAGTATTCAAGGCAGTTTTAGCAGCTATAAGCAGAAAAGAAGAAAAATACCAAACTGGTTAACATTCATTCATAAGCTTCTTTAACATAACACTGTAACTTGAAAGAATTGGAGGAGAACATTACCTTTTCCTTTTTTCTGGACCCCAGGTGTAAGTTTTACTTTGTATCTTCAAAAAGAAATGCATATAAATTATGAAGCAGTTTTATAAGGCATACATTTTTTGTTGTTGACTTGGAATAATCTAATGGTGACTTACTTGTAGTTGGTCATAGTGGTATAAGGGGCACATATTGGTATAGCAAAAAGTAGCACATCTTCAGAGTGAGGTTGTCCTGTCAAAGAATCCAGCAGGTTCTCCTAGAAAGCCAAAACTGTTTTGAAATAAGGCCTTTCACATTAGAAAAGGAAAATTAAAATATTGTCTTTATTCAATACCTTCAATTCTTATGCTGTTAAGGAGAGTGTGACTTCATTTTTTTTCTCCAAAGAGAACCAAGAACATACTTTACTAGTAAATATCCTTAAAAGGAGGCTTATATTCCATAACAAGATTATAGATTTAGAGTCCAACCATTTCGTTTTACAGATTAAAAAACCAGAAGTGTACCCAGAAAGTTGGAAAGCTGGGATGAATCAAGATTGTCTGGCTTCAAAATGCAGTTTCTAGCACTACACTTTTAAAACTAATGTTAACAAGGCTGTTTCTTTCAAAATACCAAACATGACAAGACTGCTAGACTTCTGTCTGTCAACTTTTCCCCTATTTAGAAAAAAATACAATTACTTATCAATAAGACTATGTTTTTCCCTGGTAGCTATTAACAGGCCCCCTTTAATAGTTTAGGCTCTTAATAGAGCAAAAAACCACCAAATACCACCCAGCAAATTCTGAGAGTGGAACATTTGTTCAACGATAACTTCATAGGCTGAGGTGAAACATGCTACCCCACCTCTCAGCAACGAGGTAGCATTATCTGCTTGTGGAATGGAGCACTTTGCTGTATTAATTTGTTTTCTTTGAATGTGTTTGTTACAAAGGAAAGTCTGCTGGGGAAGGAGGAAAGTTATGGGGAATGCCAATAATAATAAAAAGTAGTTTAAAAAACATCTAAGGAGAAAAGTAATTTTTAAAGCCTTAAGAAAACTTCAGCAATTATGACTATCTACAAAGAAAGTGGGAAAGGTCCTATAACAAATATTTATAGCAGCTCTTTTTGTCCTGGCAAAGAACTGAAAACCCCAATAACTGGGGAAGCTGAATAAGTTGTGGTATGTGAAGATGTGACAGAAAATCTATTCTGCTTTAAGAAATAATGAAAAGGGTGGTCAGCGAAAGTTGAAGATGAACTGATGCAAAGTGAAGTGAGCAGAACCATGAGGATATACAAATCACAACAACCATTGCAAGGATAAACAACTTGAAAGACTTAGGAACTCTGATCAATGCAATGACCAATCACAATTGCAAATAATTTATAATGAAATTGTTACACAAAGAGGCTGGAATGAACTCATATACACACACATAGAAATTTGTTTTGCTTGTCTATTCATGTTTATGATGAGTTTTGTTTTTCTTGCTTTCTCAATGGGAAAAAGATGTATGAGGGAATTTGGAACAGAAAATAAAACAAATTTAAAAAACCCTCTACATATTTAGTACTCATGGTTCCCATTAACAAAGAGTTAGTTTCAATCCTATGTTTCAAGATATATGCTTAATTGCAATAATTGTGGAGGACCATTAAGGGAGTGTGGCTGGCCCTAATAAAATAGATTTATTGGATGTCTTGCCTTTTTAAAATGTGGAAAATTTCAAAAAAGCAAATTAACAGAGTGAGGAAGTCTAGTAACTTATTTCCACTGTCCTTTTACTTGGGAATACATTTTTTGCTGTAGCCCAGTACACTATGGGCTACAGTGATGAGTGGAAAAAAGATTTAAATGTATGTGCAATTTGACTACAAGGTGAGAATTCTGCTAAGGAGTAGCTTGTGGTGTCTAGGAAGCTTGGTAATGGAGTACCTATTTCTAGGTTGTCCATTTATTAAGGAAAAAGGAAACCTGGGGCAAATGGCTCTCTGTAGCTCCAAAGATGGAACTAAATTGACTAGAATTTGTCACTGCTTTTAGGATGGCACAGATGAGAACCCACTTTAATCCCCTCCAAATCATACCTCATTTCCTTGTTGATCTGTATCTTGCTCTTCCTGCTCCAAACATGTAAATAAAACAAGCCATTACAGTAAGTACAAGGCCCATGGCATTTACCAATATATATAGCCTATATTATACTGTGAATGTGTGTAATATGGCTGTCACCACCTGAACCTTGTAGGTTTATATTTAGCACTCATCTGAAAGCTATGAATTTGAGCAGCTCAGGGTACAAAAATTTGGAACTGGCATTTAAACATTTTTTAGAGTAATGACACTCAAGGAAGATTCAACTCCCTGTCTAAGAATTCTATTCCTTTTTTTTTTTTAACCCTTCTATCTTAAAAAATAGGGTCCAAAAAGAGTGTCTGAATTTGAACCCAAGACCTCACATCTAGGCCTGGCTCTCAATCCACTGAGCCACTCAGCTGCCCTTCTATTGTTTTTAATTACTAAATGCATGAATAACTTAATTCATCAAAGGGAAAAAAAATGGGAAAGAACATAATCAGAAAGTAATCAGATTACATGATATTATTATATTTTCTTATCTCTAAATGTTGGGCGTCTATCATTCATAAACCTTGACTAAAATGATCCAACAGAATAATATAGATGATCTCATATATATATAGAGAGAGAGAATATAGAATACAATAGTCAAAAATAATGGTTATACTATCACCAAAGAGCAATAAAAAAAACAGCCATTACTATATATATATATATGAAAATACTGAAACGGGAACATAGAGGCTAAACTTAAGAACAAGGATTCCCACAAACTTAAAAATTCTGTACTGAATTCATAAGAAATGGCAGTAACAAAATTCTTTGTTTAAAAACATTTTCATGAGCTAGAAATTCTATATGCAAAATAAGAAAAGATTTAAACAAATATTGCTTGAATTTTTTTCATAACTATGAAATGCTCATAAACTTTATTCAAGACACAAGTAGTTTTTCAAACAGTACTTGAGAGTATACTAACTAGGTCACCTTCAGTATTAGCAATCCTTTCTACATAAAGATCAGAGAGTAAATTTTTTCTGAGACCTTTCTGAGCCAATGTTAAATTACTACTTTATACATTTAAAAAATAGCATTTTAACATAAAATTTCAAGAAAGCCACCTATTTAATCAAAACCCTCAGAGATAAGTAGCTCTTTTAGGTTCAGTAAAACAATGCTATGTTGTAAAGATGAATTCTAGTTCTTTACATTTCTTATAGTACTATAGAGGTTGTTCTAGTTATAGTGTTATTGTTTGGACTTATGATTTCCCTGGGAAACTCCCTCTACTGAAGTTGACCAGTAACCATTTTGAAATTTATAATCTTTTACAAGTTGTCAAAGGCATGAATATCAAGAGTCTTGTCCAAGATTTGTCAGGGGTAGGACTTGAACTCTGATATCACGGACTCCCAGGATGGTTATATCCTCTATGTCAAGTTGCCTTTTATTAAGCAGTTAAGACTGCCATATGCTCTAAATACATTCCTTGCGAATTTAAAATATTACTTCAAAATTTCTTTAAAAAAAAAATAAAGATGTTTTTAGGAAAGGGCATGCTATGTTTTTAATTTCAGATTTAGGTAGGGCTTTTTTTTTTTTTTTAAAGAAGCTAAATTATTTATTTCTAAGGATGAGAAGATTTACCTTGTCATCAGGCTGATCATCCATGGCAAGTTCTTGTAATTCATGAGTTACAACTCCAAGAAAAGGAGTTTCCTTCTTAATTCTGTCAGCAAGCCTCAGTTCACTTTTGAATTTCTGGGGTTGTTTCTTCACTGCCTCTTCTTTTGTTTTCCCTGTTTTCCCCTTCTTCCCCTTCTTTCCTTTCTCTTCTTTGCTTGAACCTGCAGACTTTATTTCACAGTATCACAGAATCTAAGAGTTGGAAAGGATCTCAGACAATACAAAGCTCTATCCAAACTTGACAAATCTCTTCCAGAATATCCCCAACTAGTACTCATCCTAATCTTAATGACCTAGGAATGACCAACTATCCCACCTTCTTAAGTAGTCTATCCCATGCTTTCAGGCAGTTTTAATTGCCAGAAAGTTTTTATGTATATCAAGACTTGAATTCTGAAATTTCTACCCACTATTCCTAATTATTATTCAGAATTGTGTTATTTGAACAACTGTGACTGATGCAGAGCTTAAAATAACAATGATTAAAGCAACAAGAATTGGAAAACAGTAGCAAATTGGGAGTGTGGTATATTATGTATCCTTATTAAATATCATTAATATATTTAAAAAATCAGTTGCAAAAAAAATTATGATTATATGAAACTGAAAAGCTTTTGCACAGGCAAAAATAATGCACCTAGGATAAGGGAAGTGATCAAATAAAAAAAATCTTTGTATTAAATTTCTTTAATCAAGGTTATCTAAGATTACAAATAAACGAAACAATCAACAGCACACACATACACAGAGCTAATAGCCATTCTCCAGTAGATAAGTGGTCAAAGGATATGAATAAATGATTCTCAGAAGAACTGCAAACTAGTAATAGCCATAGAAAAGAATGCTCCAAATCACTAATAACAAAGAACTGCAAATTGAAACAAGCTTGCAGCTTCACCTCATACTCTGCAAACTGGCAAAGATATTTTAAAAATGACAATTTCAATGTCAGATAGGTTGTGGGAAGCACACTGAGCTATAAATTAGGTAACTTGAAAAGCTATTTGGATTATATAAATAAAAAGTAACTAAGATGCCCATACCCTTTGAACCAGATTCCATTAAAGGACTTATACTTCCAGGAAAGTCATTGATTTAAAAAGAAAAAAGTTCCTATATATTTATAGTAGTGCTTTTTGTGATAGCAAAGGTTAAAAGGTTAGAGAGGTAAAAACCTAACAGGAAAGGGGAGAAAGCAAAACTCCATTCAAATGACTTCTCAATTACCCAATCCAATGGCCTTTTCCTAATTTTTTTGACTTATCTACAAGTATTAGGCACTGTTGATCACCCTCTTCTCCTTGATACTATTATGGATTTTCATAATACCATAATTCATCAAAACCATCTGGTAGTAATCACATCTGACAGCTTACTCAACACTATGCCTAGAAACTCTCCTTTACCAAAAGGAGGGAAGTGCATTTCCTTATCTCTTGGAGCCAAGACTAGTCAATACAATTAATTACTCATTGTTAAGCTTTCCATTAAAGTTCTCTTCATTTGAATTATTATGATTGTGTGTGCTATTCTCTTGGTTCTGTTTAGTTCATACTACAGGATCCCAAAAGTCTATCAATGATTCTGAATTCCTAATTCAGTTCAACAAACATTTCTCAAGCAACCAATTATTTACACGGTTGGGGCATGGGGGGATATAAAAGCTGTTCTGAACCTCAAGTAGTTTATAGGGGAATTACAATGCATAAAAATAATTGCTTGTAAGCAATAACAATAGAGGGGCCAGGAAAGGGGCAGAACTTGAGGTGAATCTTAAAGGAAGCTCCAGAATCATAAAAGACAAGCAAGCATATTCTTTTTTTTTTTTTTGGCTGAGGCCTATTTAATCTCTTTGATATGCAAATATACACAGTACATAGGGATGATCGTCATTGGTTAATGACAAGGTATAGGTGTGGTTTCTCTTAACCAGGTAAGCACAAAGAAACCTGTGTTCCCGCCTAACCTGGGGGAAGCTGGGGTCAAGGGTCAGAGGCATTCCCAGCCATGTGCAATACTGAGCATGCTCAAGACTGAGCATGCTCTCTTCTAAGACAATGTGTACATACCAACTGTTCCCCTTGCCCATAGCTAGGGGTGGACTGCTACATCTCCCCCTTTTTGTTTGACATAACAATAAATAGTGCAATATCAAAATGTAACAACATTACAGTATTAACAAATACAAATACAAACACTCTGGTGCATAATCATATACAGACATGAAAAACCCAAACCAGATTGTATAACTTAGATATACCAATCAAGAGTGAACATCAGCATAAATTGATTTAGTGATCAATCTTAAAGATCCCAAACTGATCTTTCTATCTGCCTGTCTGCATTTCACAATCAGTGCAACAGTCTTAGTAGATATAAAAATGTTAAGAAAATAATTTCCACACTACTGATCCTGGTTTAATGAGGTAGAATTCTATGGCTCACATGACAGGTGCAATAATCAAACATGCCACCATTCACAGTCTGGACTATCAGAAGTTGTCAGCCTTTTCAACAGTTAGCAAAATGCTATCTCTGGAGATGAAGGATAAGTCCTTCCTTTCTTTCGTACTGATACTGCATCTTAGGGATCTATTCGTGCTCACTGCCAGATGCCTGCCACATAGGAAACTGGTTGGTAGCCCGATGCCAGGATATCAAGCGACTGAGGGTGTCAGTAAGCCATGTCTCTGCATTTCCCAACCTCAAACATCCATTTCAGATGGAAAATGTATAATTGTGGCCATGGCTGTCTGGTCCATAATGAAAGATTAATTATTGATTCCCCTTACATGCAATCAGACATCACTCTCCAGGATGGTCATCTGAAAATTAACAAATGCTGTCATAATTCTTGCAGTCTCAGACTCCCCTGTGGCCGAAACAGTTACATACTTGCACTTCTGTGGTTTTGGATCAGAGCATCAACAGTACTTTCCTAGTACTTAAAATTCTGGCAATAATTGTGCAACAGAAAAATCAAAGTTGAATACTTGAAAATGAATCAAAAGTGTTCTCTAAAATGAACATACTGATATCTATAAGATTCCTCTCCCTTTTCTTTTTGTTTGTGTGTTGGGAGAGATCCCCTCAAAGAAAAACATCCCCTCTGAACAATTCTGGAGGATCATGTCATCACCTATCAAATGATCTTAGAAAATGATCCTGGGAACCTCATCCCAAAATTAATACAAAATTCTCTTGGCTCACTGTCTATGTGGTATCTTTGAAACTGAGCCAATGTGCAGTATCAGAACTTATATTCCAAACGATTTCTAATTCCTGATCTAAATAGATCAAAATTCGCCTTGTATATGAACATAATTTTGCACCATTACAGGCCTTGCAAAAACATCAATACAACAATCACAGTGCAATTTTTAACAAATACTAATATTCCCATACACTTTACATTCCCAATTGTAGCTTAAATAACCATGATGGTAATAATGAAGTAATATTTCAAGTTCTGACTGCATATTCCTTATGTCATTCTTATTTAAATCTCTGCTTGTATAAATAAACCCATCAATATGATAACCAAGCATATAACATTACCAATATTAGCAAAATTCATTCTACCAAACCAATGTTAGGGTAAATAGAAGCTTAAGTTGTTTTTCACGTAGAAACAATTTCTAGTTTCTTGTACCTATAGAATTTGACACAGCTAAGCAAGCATATTCTAAGCACAATAGACACCTTATACAAAGGCAAGGACTTGGGATCTGGAATATTGTATTTGGAGAATTTTCTCCACTTGCAAGTGAAAGGAATTCTTTAAATTTATAATGATGTGCACATTTAAATCATGTATCCATTTAGAACTTATACATGTTAAATTGTTTGGTTTAAGCCTATTTTCTTTCTTTTTTTGTGCTCCACATGTTCCTTTTACCATTTTATGCTAATTTTTATTTTTACACCAAGCATTACATACCCTTCAACACTGAGTGTAATTAAAAAAAAAATTTAGAGGAGGCCAAATGAAACCTTGGCATGCTATATCCATTGTTCCCATTCCTCTCCTAGCTGGAGGAAGATGTTTCCTTATTACTTTCTCATAACCATGCTACTTCATTACAATCTATCAACTACTTTTTTTTAGTAATTATATTTGCAAAATTTTGCTTTCTTCACTCTGCATAACTTCATGCAAGTCCTCCCATTTCTCTGAATCTCTCCTTTGTCATTGTATATAGTAGACCATTTCTATCATTGGCCTCCTTTAACTAAAATCCTTTACCTAACACTACCCCCTTCTCAAGAAACTTCTATCACCTCCAAGGACAGGGACAGGGCCTGGACCTATGATGTTACTAGCAAGAGAAACTTCCAGGTGGGGAACAATCCTGCTCCCAGTACAAGTTGATACCTTCTCTAAAACTTTAAGAGCTTTAGAAAGTTGCTTAGACTAAGAACACTTAGAGTTTAAGGGACATGCTCAAGGTAATAATAGAGCCACGACATCAGAGGTGGGATCAGAACCTAGTCCCTAGAAGCCAGTGCTTCCAGGACAACTCTCCATATACTCTACCATGCATCCTCCCTATAACTTTCTTTTTTACCAATTTCTTCGAAGATAAAGTGCATTCTTTTACCTTCCTCTTCCATTCTCCTTCAATTTTTCTATGACGTTACTTATTTTTATGTTATGAATCCATTTGGAATTTATTCAGGTACATGATTTAATATTCTAATCTTCACCTATTTTATATCCTGCCACTATTCCTCTATAGAATCATACTGCTTTTTTTAAAAAAAAATGAAATTAGTGATGCATTCCTTGTGTATTCACATTCATCTATTTACATAATTTCTTCATTTTTTCTATAGAATAATTTCTGCTTGCATCTTCAGAATGAAATTCTTGAGAGCATCCTCTCTGAACTTGAAATCTACTCACTTACAAATCTAATCTGAATGTCAGGCTACATTTCTTCTTTAAGATATAATGATGGGGGCAGCTGGGTAGCTCAGTGGATTGAGAACCAGGTCTAGAGACTGGAGGTCCTAGGTTCAAATCTGGCCTCAGACACTTCCCAGCTGTGTAACCCTGGGCAAGTCACTTGACCCCCATTACCTAGCCCTTACCACTCTTCTGCCTTGGAGCCAATACATAGTATTGACACCAAGACGGAAGGTAAGGGTTTAAAAAAAAAAAAAGAAAAGATATAATGACCATTTCCCCTCAAGGTTCCCAACAATCAGCTGTTGCTTTGGCAAGAATCCTAGCAGAATTCCAAACATTTGAAGTTCCCCAACAAGAAAACCATACTTTCATGTCAGGTACATAGTTTTCTCAACTCTTTATTTTAATCCCTTCTTCCCAGTCACAGAAAAATAAAAATCAGTTGGAAAAAATGGCCAAAGGGCAATGTGATCCAACCTGTGTTTGAATGAGAATTTCTTCTACAACATAACTCTGATATGTAGTCATCTAGATCAGGAGTATCAATATCAAATATCCTGAGGCCTGAACCAGATTAACTATTTTTAAAAAATTAATTTAGTCAATTTAGAACATTATGCCTTGGTTACAATAATCACATTATTTCCCTCCCTCCCCTCTACCCACCTTTCCCGCAGCTGACACAATTTCATTGGGTATTACATGTGTCCTTGATCAGAACCTATTTCCATGTTGTTGGTGTTTGCATTAGGATGTTCATTTAAAGTCTACCTCTCCAGCCATTTCCCCTTGACCCATGTATTCAAGGAGATTAACCATTAATCAAATTAACTGAACCAGATTAAAATGTAATTGGGAAATATTAAACAAAATATATGCAACAAAGCATAGATAACATTAGTATGTGGTTTTCTAACTAAAGATGCAGCCCACAGGCTTAGTGTATGGCTTATGTGACCTCCATTTCTATTTGAGTTTGACACCACTGAAGATCTCCAGGGAAGGAGAATCAAAAATAAACTTGGCAGCCCATTCTTCCTTGGGATAGCTGTAATTGTTAGAAGTTTTTCTTCACAGCGAGAGGAGCAGAACCAGGAGAACATTGTACACAGAGACAAACACACTGTGGTATAATTGAACGTAATGGACTTCTCCATTAGTGGTGGTGTAATGTCCCTGAACAATCTGCAGGGATCTAGGAGAAAAAACACTATTCATAAGCAGAGGACAAACTGTGGGAGTAGAAACACCGAGGAAAAGCAACTGCTTGACTACAGCAGTTGAGGGGACATGACAGAGGAGAGACTCTCAACGAACACTCTAATGCAAATAAATACCAACAACACAGAAATGGGTTCGAATCAAGAACACATGTGATACCCAGTGGAATCACACGTCGGCTATGGGGGGTGGGGGGGAGGAAAAGAAAATTATCTTTGTCTTTAATGAATAATGCTTGGAAATGATCAAATAAAATATTATAAAATTTAAAAAAAAAGAAGTTTCTCTTCACATCAAGCTTAAATTTGCTTTTTTGGAACTTTCAATTTCTTCTAATTCTGCCATCTGAAGATAAACAAAGGCAGTCTATTTTCTATTTCAGGCAACAGCACTTCATATACTTAGAAACAGTGACTGTGTTTCCAAGACTTGTATTCCACCAGGACAAACATCTCTATTTCCTTCAACTGACTGTCATCTGGCAGGAACTACAAGCTCATTACTATCATTGCTCCGGATGCTCTCTAGCTTATTAATCTTCCTAAAATGTGGATCCAAATATTGTCTAAGAGCCTCTCACCTCCTAGTATGGACACTGTGTCTTGATGGAGATCTGGCTTCTTTAGCTGCCATAGCAAACTTCTGTGTGGTTGACCAAGACACTCCCCCACCCACCCACCCCATCTTTGACTAGGAAGTCATTCTGCTCTCCTGGTTTTTATTTATGAAACTGCTTTCTTTTTTTTTAATCCAAGTTTAAAACTTATAGTTGGCAAATTTTCATCTTATTAGATATGGCCCAATATTGTAGTGAGATTCTGAATACTATCGTCCAATTTGTTAGTTCTTTCTCTAGCCTTTCATCTATATACTTGATAAAGATATATCATCCATACTTCCTTTCAAGTCACTGACTAAAAATGTTAAACCACATAGAGGCAAACAGATCTCTGGAGCAATGAACCCAAAAGTTCAAGGCATCTTGGTGCAATGGAGAGAGAGCACTGAACCTGAAGTCAAGAAAACTTGAGTTCAAATTTACCCTTAGACACTTATTAGCTACTTGATCCTGGGCAGTCACTTAACTTCTCTCTATTTCAGTTTCCTCATCTGTGAAATAAGAGACAAAAATTACACACCTACTTCCCAAGGACATTGATGATATGCTGATGATAATATGAGATAATATTTCTAAAGTGTTTTTGCAAACCCTTAAGTGCTATATAAATAAATACTAGCTATCATCATCATCTAAGTTGATATCAAACTATTAATTCTTTGGATCAAGAATTCAGCTTAAGTGCACTATTATAAAACATGCCTACAAGGATAACATAAAAATGTTTGTCAACTGCTTGCTAAAATCTAGGTATACTGTTAAACTGAGAGTTCCTTGAGAGTAGGGACTCTCTTTTACCTTTCTTTTACATGCCCAGTGCTTAGCACAATATCTGGCACAAAGCAAGCATTTAATAAATGACTTTATTGACTGACTTAGTTTTATTACATCAGGTTGGAATTCATCTAGACTTAAAGAGTTAAGCTCATCAAGGGCACTTAATCTCTATTTGCAATTTTGTTCTGTCCTTTGAGTATACATTCTTGACAAAGAAAACAGAAGCAAAATACAAGTCAGCTTGCATCTATGCCATCTTTTCAATTTTATGTGTATTGCCTCATATATCACCCCCTGCCAATGTCCCAAATGATGTAGTTTCTCTTTCTACCTGTTGATCTTCATCTGAATTCTCCCTACTATGTCTCCCCCCACCCCCCGACATACACATTTTTGGTTTCCACACATGAATATTTATCCTTACTATATAGTGCTTCACAGATAAATTCTGTTTGGCTTCCACACCTTCACTGAATAAATATCATGGTCCTTTGTTTTCTTCTGACAGCTCCTGTGGCTAATCCTTCTTGTTAATAACTGTGACAAATCTTAATGCCTTGTATCTACTCTGAATAAGCTATATTCTTCTAGAGTGAAATTTCAACCAAAAATTCCAACTTCCAAAGTCTCAGTAAGATCAAATTTGCCTTTTTTATGACAATCTCTAGTTTGCCTTGTTTATTAGCAACACTTTATACTTCTGCAGACAGCTATCTAAGACTATGGACTTAATTACCAGTTTTCTTCTTCAACATTCTCTCCCCAGAATTATTGTTCTTCTCCTGTACTATTCTTTCTCCTAATTTGTAATTACTTCTGTGTGCAACCAGGCTTGTCAAAGCTTTGAGGAGAGTTTTCACCTTTACCTTTTCTATTTAAAAACTTTTTATTTAGCCAAACAAGAAAAGAGTCAAATATGTTTTTACTGGCCTTTGTTTGGTTCACTCCATCTTGAGTCCATTATTCTAATAATCTTAACATAAGAGCCCATTGTTCTTATTTTCACAATTTTTCTATATTTTACGGTATAAAACAAAATTCCAAATCTCATTTTCAGAGTCTTTCTTATTAATTTTGTATATTTCTTTTTCATTTGAATGCCCCTCAATTCATAGGATTAATGAGAACACTACCTATACCCCACCCTCAACCCTAAGGCAGGCTTCAGTATTCTTCTGATCACAACTTCCTTAATCTTTCAGAATGGGTGCCAGCATCCTCCTGATGGTAGCATTTGTTCTTCCATCATACACTATTAATGGATACTTCTTACTAGTCTAGGCAGTTCTGTCACCTCCTAGCTATAGATCCCTGGGAATAGGGCACATTGATCTCTTGCTTCTATCTCATCCAAAAACAGCTACCTCTTTAGCAGAGAATTCCTGACCAAGTCTTTTTTTTCTTACCATTACTAGAAGCTGTTAACTGAAGCACCTATGCCTTCATAGTACCATTCCTTGGAGCTACTTCCTCCAAAAAAATGGCCCTGTTCCCCCTATAGAAGAGATGCTTCATATTTATACATAGTTCCAAATGTTCTGTGCTATCTATACCTTGTCCACAAGAAAAAACATGATTCTGTATAAAGATATTTGCAACAACTTAACTGGAAATTAAGGAGGTGCCCATCAACTTCTAGTATATGAATATAATGGAATACTATTATGCCATAAGATATGATAAGAGACAATTTTCTAAAAACCTGGGAAGACTTGTATGAACTAATGCAGAGTGAAGTGATTTTATGTTAACTACAACATTGTAAAAACAAATTTGAAAGGCTTAAGGACGCTGATCTATGCAATGACAACCATGATTCCAGAAGACTGATGAGGAAGCATTTGTCTAACTTCTGATAGAAGGATGACAGACACAAAATACAGTATGAGATGTACATTTTTTGAAATGGCCAATGCAGAATTTTTGCTTACAGAATATTCAGCTTGACTATACATTTTTGTTACAGAGGTTTGGCTTCCCTCCAACCCCCAATGGGAAAGGGAGAAAGAAAAATATACATGTTTATTAATTGAAAAAAAAGTTCATACAAATTGCTATCAGATTTTTATACCCTGTAATTTCCTGGTACTGATGAGAATTCCTCTATGCTTCCTTAATCTTGTTTTCTCCTTTACTAAGATTTCTGTTAACTTGAATACTTCTTGAAGTTCTTTCATTTTCTCCTCCAGGAGACAGATCAACTTGCACTTTGTACATTCATAGGAGTTACACGGTATTGGTAAAAATACATTGTAAAGACAAATATGAAAGACTCAAGAACACTGATCAATGCAATGACAACCATGGTTTTCTTTACAGTAGTTCTTTTGTCCAACCCTTATCGCTAACTACTGTGGAAGCTGCCTGTCTGCAAGACTTGAGATATAAATATAACAAGATCCACCTTCCTCCATTCATCTTGTACTGATCTTCAGGTACTTTCTTTCCCTATCCTAAGATTTAAGCTATTAGGCTCCATTTTGGGGGATGAGGGTTAATTTACTTAGGTGATAGAGGTAGAGGAGACACAAGGACAGAAAACAAATACACACACAACATACAATTATCTAATAAAATCTTATACCCTTTTAAAAATTTGCTTTTGCTCTTTTTTCTACTCTCCAGAACTTTAGGATCTTTAGCTCCAAAGACAAATGTTACTTTGCGTTATTGATAAGAAGCAAAAAAAGGAAATATTTTCATGTTTCACTTACACCTAGAAGTTTCATGATAAGTTCACGATCCTCTTCATCTTGGTCTTTATATTTTTCCTTCATTTTTTTGATTTTACTCTGTGGAGTCAAAGGGCTGGCATAAGAAATCCAGAAGTCAAAAAAGGTCAGCAATTATCTACTCAGTGAGGGCTTTTGCCATTCATTCAACAAATATTTATTGAGTGCCTGAGCCATGATAACAGATGCTGTAGGGACAAGACATAAAACAATCTTTGCACTCAACATGCAATCTTAATCTCTTACTTGTCTTAGTCCTAACCTCAACATCAACTGACTATTGGACCTCTCAAACTGCTTATCTCATAGATATCTCAAACTCAGTATATTTAAATTAACTTTCTCCCAAACTCCTCTCATCTAGTGTGGATGGCTGTGAATAGAATGCTGGGCCTAGAGGCAGGAAGATAAAATCAGATCATCAAAGCAGAGATCAAATCTAACCTTAGACACTTCCTATTTATGTGACTCTGGGCAAGTCACATAATTTCTGGTTGCCTCTGTTTCCTCTAGTGTAAAATGATGATAATAAAGGCAACTACCTAACAAGGTTCCTGTGAGGATAAAATCAAATATTTATTAAGCACAGTGCCTAGCACAAAGGTAAATTTAGCAAATGAATGCTTTGCTTCCTTTCTTAGTTTCTTTCTTCTATCTATCCTCCCTCCCTTCTTTCTGTCATTATTATTGCTGAGGATACTTCTATCTTATCTAAGGTTGTAAACACAGTGTCATCCTCAACTATCTCTTTATATATGCTCCACAGATATGATATTTTGCTAAATTTTCTCATTCCTAGTTTCACAATCTCTCTCTTCTCTCTACATTCAGACCCTACCCTGATGGAGGTCCTCATAATTGTATTGACTACTTTATCAACTTTGTGGTAGCTCTCCCTGCCTCAAATCTCTCCACACTCCAATCTCTCCCTTCAATTGGCTGCCCAAGTGATCTTCCTGAAGATAGGAATAACCATGTAACATTGATTCTGAGGTTATTACAAGAGTCCAAGCAAAGTATAATGAGGAAGAAACTAGGGGGTAGCAATGGGAATACATAAGAAGGGGTAGAACTTTTTAAGGTGGGAATTTTTGAAGCTGGACGAGGAACAGAGTAGATAGGGATTGCTCTGAGATTTCAAACCTTAAGGACTGGAAGAGTGGTTTATTTACCAATCAATCTGGAAAAATGAGAAAAGGTAACTTGTTTGGAGAGGAAACTTTTTTGGTCATGGTGAAATTATCCTGTTGTCAAGAAACAATAATGATTTGACAAAAAGACCTGAAAGTATAAGAGTATAGGATACAGAGCAGAATAAAGAAAAAAAGAAAAATAGGCAAAGAATCTTGAGAAGGATGCTATCTAGATGGGCCAGTGGACAGAGTCCTAGATATGGAGTTGGGAAGACAATATTCAGATTTGTTTTCAAATACTTGCTATAGGACACTGGGCAAATCATTTGACCTATCTCTGCTTCAGTTTCCTCATTTGTAAAACAGGAATATTAATAATTCCTACTTTGTGGAGTAGTTGTAAGGATGAAATAATATTTTACAAAATACTTTTCTAGATGTTATTAATGCCTCCCACCTCTAAAATTGAAGTCTGTGATTATCACCATTAAATAATTTAATTTCTTCTATTTCATTTAAAATAAGAAAAATCAAACCCCCAATTGTTTCAAACTGCATTTTACTACTCATTATTAATTATTTGTAATCTTATAACTTCTCAGCCTCTACCTTTTGTCCTCTCTTCATTGGTTGTGGACCTGGAACATTTTTGCTTGTATTTGGAGAAACTTCAGTCTTTAATGTATTTTCTTTTTCTTCCAATATCTCTAAATCTGTCGAGTCATTTGATTGTCTTTTTTTCTTCATTTCTCTAAAAATGAACAAAACAGAAACTTCTGATATTTATTGAATTAATTCTCTGAATTCAAAATAACTGTGTCTCAGCTCTGACCCAGTTAGAAGGACCTGACTTTGAATCCTGTCTCTCATATTTACTACTTGTGGGACCATGATTAAATCACTTAATTTCTCTCAGATTCAGGTTCCTCATCTATTAAAATGGGGATAATAATAGCACTTACTCCACAGAGTTTTTTTTATCATATAAAATAAATTGTGTAAAGTACTTGGCAAACCTATAAAATGCTGTCTAAATGCTAGCTATCTTTAAGACTTAAAGTGAATTGCCAATAATGGCTCAGGTATACTACTTGACTTCAAAGCCTAGATTGCTATAGGAGTCAACCATTTCTAATATAATTTTTAAAACATGCAAATTGGATTTCATGGTACATAAGACTCCAAAACAGCTCACATAATTTTCTAATTGAGGTTCTCAACACTTACATGTAAACGTCCTGGTGATTATCCTTATCTTCCAAGTGGTCATCTTCTTCCACTTTCTCCCTCTTCTAGACCAGTCTAATATTAAGCTAACCTAAAATATCATCTTGTACAACTGCTTATGCTGACATTCAATGCCCTCTATCACTTGACCCACACCTATAATTTTTCTTTAAAAAAATAAAAATTAAAAAAAAAATCCTTACCTTCTGTCTTGGTACCAATACAAGACAGAAGCAGTAAGGGTTAGGCAATGGGGGTTAAGTGACTTGCCCAGGGTCATGCAGCTAGGAAGTATCTGAAGCCAAATTTGAACCTAGGACCACCCATCTATAGACCTAGCTCTCAATCCACTGAGCCACCCAGCTGTCTCCAACCCCGCCCCCAATTTTCAACCTTATTTCAAGTCCCTAATGTGGATAATGACTTGTAACAGATATACTGTCCTCATTTTCTAAGTTCATTTTTCTAAGTCTCTTACATAAAGGTTTTCCTGATTAACTAACTCCATTTATTCTCTAACTTGACCAATACAGTTAGGAAGCATTTTTCCCCTTTAATTCACTTGTATATTTTCTGTACACATTTAGGTTTATGGAAAAGCTCCTAAAGTAAAAAACTCATATTTTTTCTTTATTATATGCTCTTAAGTAAACAGAATCTATTTTTTCCTACAGGTGGCTTAACTTCCATCCTCCTTGGCAATCCTTATCTCATATTACTTTCCTTCCCATTCCAAACTAAACTATTTTCCAACATATATTGTTTCATGGAGGGGCAGTTTGCCATCTGCTAAAATCTTTCTTTCACCTTTTAAAATCCAATTTAGATGTCATTCCTCTATCAAGACTTCCCAGCTGGGACCGCTTTACTTTCTCTGGTATCAACAGTTATTTAAGTTAGTCTTTATAATCTCTGTGGAGATTATGACCTATCTTTGTATCCTTTGTATCCTTATACATGAAATTTAATAAATATTTATCAACTGAATTTGTTAATGACCATATTAATGCTAGTGATATAAAGTTTGGGTCTTAAAATAGAAAAACCTTTTTGATTCAAACATTAAAAATTAAATGGGAATGTCTTTTATTCTGAGACTCATAACAACCTAATTTCAAATTAATAAACCTGATCTTTGAAAAGAGACAATTAATGTGCCAGCTAAACTATCATTAGCTACAAATCAAGATGTTTGCTTTTTGAAAATACAAATTTTTTTTTTACCTTCGCTCCTTGGCTGACAAATGCCTCCGGCCATGTAATTTACTGTCATTCTATTAAGCCAAAGAAAAAAGCAAAAAATAAAAATAAAAATAAGAAAATAAAAAAAAAATAAACCCCAATGCTAATGACTTTTCAAATATTAAAAACAAAAGCAAAAAAATGTTTTATGAATGCCTTTAACCCTCCCAAGTAACAAAGAAAATCACTTAACAAAGCAAAAATATCTGCTACAGAGACCCTGTTTAATGTTATTCTGCCCTACTGACTCTAATTATCTGCCACAAGAGGGCACATTTCTTCTGTTTCTCTTTAAGACCTTCATAGGTTTTTCCATTACTTAAGATATAACTTACTTTTAGTGATCTTTTCAGTAATGTTGTCATCATTTATGTTATTCTCTTGTATACTCAATTAATTCTGCATCAGCACAAAGAAATTTTCCCACACTTCTCTGAATTCCTCATATTCATCATTGTTTGGTGAATAATAATAATAATCTATCATTTCAGTCATTTCCCAAACAATTGGCACCTACTTTGTTTCAAGTTCTTTGCTACCACAACAGTAGTATTTTGAATATAAAACATAAAATGGGTCTTTATTTCAATTTTTTACTTTCTTGCAACATAAGCCCAATAGTAGGACTGCTTAGGTCAGAGAAGAAGTAGTTTTTCTTGCATGATTCCAAAAAGAAATCCAAAAGAGATAGATCACATCTCCCCATAACATTTTTATGGAATAAAACAATAGTATGATTGTTTTAATTTGTATTTCTTTTACTAATGGGGACTTGCATCATGTTTTCATTTGATTGTTTATAATATGCAAGCTTTCTTTTGAAAATTTCATTACAATTTATCTATTGCAGAATGGCATTCAATGTGCTGACCTGTAAATTCTGAATGATTTTTATTAAAAACATTGCTGCAAATATTGTTTCCTACTCTACCCATTTTCTGCTCTTTTGATTTTCCCGATTTTATCTACATTAAAATGTTCTTTATTTAGTCAAAATTGCCTGTTTCATCTTTTAGGACATCTCTTAACCACAGTTGTGAAAGGTACTTGATCTCATTTTAAAATTTATGGTGTCATCTTTTATATTCAAGTCACATTCATTTTGAGCTTCTTGCCACATAAGACATAATATGCTTAGTCTAATCCTAATTTTTACCAAATTACTATTCAAAAAATTGTTTTCTTCATTTAAAAGTATATGTAATGCTATTTTCTTTAAAAAGCACAGTAGACAATTTACCACATCAGAAGAATCTTCTCTTGCAATTATTTTCTGGAAGGATCTGTGAAAATGAGAATAAATTCAGTCACTTAGGTGCCTAAGAAAATCCCTTTAGAACTCAAAACAAAATGCTTTTAACACACCCCTTTTCATTAATAATTCTATAAATAAACCCAGTTTTTAAGTATGAACTGGCAAAGTCCATGTAATATTACTCCTTTTGATTTTCTGCACAATAGTTCTCTCTATATTATGCTTTTCACATGGAAAAGTTACTTACGGTGTATTTTGAGCTTTCTGAGGGGTCATCTGTTTTATTTAATCAATTTAGGAAATGATAGCCTTTTGTTTTGTTTTGTTTTTTCTAATTTGATCTAAGTTAGCTGATATCAGATTTCATAAAGAATTTTCATATATTGTATTTTGTTATTTCCACATCATAGAATTGTTCCAGGTTGTTGTTTTTTTTTAAGGAATTATCCTGTAAAATGGTATAACTATTTTGGAAATTAATGTGAAATTATTGTAAATAAAGTGACTAAGATGTCCATACCCTTTGAACCAGAGATTTCATTAGGTGTATACACCAAGTAAGCTATTAATAAGAAGAAAGTTTCCACATATACCAATTAATAGCAGTAAACAAAGTAGATATCCATTGATTGGGATGACTAATTAAATTGTGGCATATAATTGTAATGGAATATTACTGTCCGATAAAAATGGACATATATGATGAATACAGAAAAACATGGAAAGATATACATTAACTGAAGCCGATTAAAGTAAGCAGGACTAAGAAAACAATATATACAATAACTTCAACAATGTAAATCACCACAGTGATATAAGAAACAAAAGATACCAATTAAAACTTATTTTCAAAAATATAAAAAAGGAAACAGGGAATTATCATATAGTTCTTGGAATAAACAGATTGAGTAAAGGACAGACTCAATCTTTTTGTTTTTTTTCTATGTTTTCACCAACCTTAGTTTACCACATAAAAATCAACATTTTCCACTTTGCCTTTTGAATTACCTTTGGGATTGAAGGTGAGACAAATCAATTGTAGTATCTGGATAATTTAATGACATTTCAGATTCCTCTTTCCTTTTACTTGCAGCCTCTTGACCTGTTTTTACTGTTTTTTGAGATTCCTCCTCTTCCACCTCCTCATTATTATTATCATTGTCATCATCATTGTCATCATCATCGTCATCATCATCATCATCTGAACTTTCTTCTTGTGCTGATCCTTCTTTTGGCCTGTTTTTGTCATTCTGAATGGCAATGACCTCTAGATTACCTTGAGATATCTCCTTTTCTTCTAAAGTTTCAAAAGACTCTTCTTGATCATCTCCACTGCTGCTACCATCATCATCTGTGTAAGGAAAGTAAGGAAAGTTGAAGTGAGGCTATCACAAATAGCCTGGACAAAGAGTCAAGAGCCTAGTTTATTAGGAAAAATTTTCTTTTCTTTTTTTAGTTTTGTTGATGATTTTTGTTTTTATACCAGTCATTTCCCCTTAACTTATTCCCCCTAATTTAGATTTCTATTTTAAAATAAAGAAGATCATTTAAGCAAAACCATTAAGACACAGTGGCCATATCTGTTAACAAATACCACACTTAAAATCTGTGATCCATCACCTCTCTGCTGGGTTTTGCTATCAAGTTTTCTGGGACAGAGAGTGGTCATTAAATTAAATATTTTGATCATTATAATTAAATAACAGTTTGACTCCAGACAGTTTTGAGGGGCAGGAAGCTACTAAAAATGCTTTTCTGAGCGCAGATGACTCAAAGGCTCAATGGTCATCTAACAATTTCTGGCTTATAGCATATTTGTTGAATATTTTCATTACGGAAAAAAAAAAGAATGTGTGTTTATTTTTGTATTTTGTCTACTGCTCAACTAAATGAAATAATGTAAAATTATTACTAATATAGAAACTACATAGGGATAGAGAATAACTGTAAAAATGCTCTCCAGAAATTCCAGGGATAGCCTGGTAGAGGAAGGAAGAAACACAGTAATAGAGCCTGTGATGTCACATGTATTAGGAATATAAAACTACGGAAACTCCCTCTGCCAACACTCATTAGCAAAATGAAGAAATTGATTGACTGGTTGATTGAAAGGTTAAATGACTGGCCCAGGAACACTAAGCCTGCACTTGAACTCAGGTCTTCCTGGCTTTGAGGCCATCTCTCTATCCATAATCTCTCTCATATTTTCTGCATATACTCCATACAAATCTTATCTACAGGAAATTATGCTAACTGTTTTAATTAATACCATACCTTCTTAATTTGGGGTAAATCAATGAAGTCAAAATCCCAAATGACAAGCTATAAGGATATGTAATTTCCTCAACAAAAAGAACTTAAAAAGAGTGTGGGGTTTCTTCCTATCACTGCAAATAGCAACTTATCTATGCATGATTTTAAGTCCTTTGGAGTGGCTAGTGGCTCATAGAGGCAACAGACTTGTAGAGGGTAAGAAAACTAGTAATTATCAGAGATGGGATTGGAACCAAAGTTTTTGTGATTCTAAAACCAGCACTATCCATTTGACAATACAGTCTCTACAATTACAAACTACATTTACTGTAAATTCATCTATGTATCATTTATGATAATTTCCTAGGTACAAAATTAAGTACTAGTTTTACACATTGCTAAAGTATCTTCTTTGTGAAATCTTTAATTCCACATTTGCTAAAATTACTTTTAGTATTTTAGGACATAATCAAATCTTCTATAAACATTAGCCTTATTTGTGGTTTGAAGTAAATACTTTCTTTTGAACCCTTACCGTCTGACTCAGAATTGATACTAAGGATTGGTTTCAATGTAGAAGAACAGGAAGGCCTAGGCAAATGAGGTTAAGTGATTTGCCTAGGGTCATATAGTTAGGAAGTGTTGGAGGCCAGACCTGAACCTAGGACTTCCTGTCTCCATATGGCTCTCAATCAACTGAGTCATCTAATTACCCCTGAATTAAATGGTTTTTAGTTTGAGTATGACAGACATTTATTAAATGCTTACTATGTGCAAGGCACCGTGTCAGGTACTGAGTCTATAAAGACAAAGGAAAATCAAATTTCAGAATACTTAACAATCTAGAAAAGCATATTTTTTCAAATTATCCCAAATAAAATTTATTCTTTCAATTTTTTTAAGAGATTTATTGAAATAAAGGCCACTACTTGTCAAATTTGATAAAATCCAAAAATACCTAATGGTTCCATTTCTTCTGAAGCTAGCTTACTAGTGCTGCTAGCCACTGTCTCCAAATCTTCATCTTGAACTCTAACTTTCCGTTCTCCTCGATGTCTCCAAACACATGGCTCATCTACCTAGAAAATAAAATTTTACTTATGTGACTTTTGTCTTAGATTCTAATGAAATATAAGAAAAGAAAAAATAATTAGGGAAATGAAGTGTACCTTAAACAGGAAACTAAATCCCATCATAAGATATGAGGGAGGCAAGAAATTCTTCTTTCCTAAAAAAAGCCAATGCATATTTCTGCTTTAAAAAAGATTCTCTATATCTTATGTTTATAGAAATACATTAGTGGCTTCATATTTCAATACATGACAAATTATGCAGAGATTTTTCTTATTCAAAGATTTCTATATTATGTATAATGAATAATTAATGAGCAGTAGAAGTAAATGGTTGTCCTCTGCTTTACATTTGCCACATCTTAAAACAATTTGCTTTCATCAATTTCTTCTACTGTAGCTTTATGACATGAAGAGATAATTTTGGGTCAATGAAATCATTAACAGATTTGAAAACAATAAATGTTAGACAAAACTCTTCCCAGTTACTACAAAGATTACCTAAGATACAGTTGTATTCAATCCCTGCTCTATGTTACTGAATACCATTAAATTGATTTCTAAACATGTATGGCCTCCACAATCCATCAGTGGAAATGAGGAGATTGATATTAAATCTTTACCTCTTATCATGAAGCTTCCTGTTGTCAAATATTCTCCAGTTGGTGCTGTTTTAGACACCTAGAAAATAATATTAGATTTAATGAACATGAGAAAGATTGAATGAGTGAAAAACTTCACCATGAAGGGAGAGTAGAAGGGAACAAGCACCTACTCTGTGCCAGTCACTGTGCTAAGCATCTTACAAATATTATCTCATTTGATCCTCACAACGGTCCTATGAGATGGGTGCTATTCTTATCCTCATTTTATAGTTGAGGAAACTGAGACAGACAAAGATTAAGTGATTTGCTGGGATCACATAGCTAGTAAGTAACTTGGGCTAGATTTAAATTCATGTCTTCTTGATTCCAAACCCAGTGCTCTTCCCATGGTGCCTGCTTCAATTCAAGAACCTTATTTTTAATTTTACTTTTAGCTCTAGAACTTATTAAAAACACTGAACACTAAAACAGATTATTATTGAGATTATTCTTCTTCATATGCTGAACATGCATATGAAAGAAAGGAAGAAACTTTCAAAAATAATTCTCCATAAGAATTAATGCACAAGAAGTTTAGTGCATAAAATAAATGCTACTACAAAATTTTAAGAGTTAAGGTAGAAACAAAAACATTCATTAATATGGAATTAATTTTCTGTAATTGGCATATGACAACCTAGAGAATAGAATGTTTAAAATGGCTATAAACTAGTCAAAGGGAGGATTATTAATAATAAACTATACCTATCAATCACATCTTTTCCAAGTATTTTGCAAAAGTATTTCTACCATTATTAAAGATGGCGTTTGAGGTGGGTGACACAGTAGATATTGTATTGAAGTTAGTTAACTAAGTTCAAATCTGGCTTCAGACACTTAACAGCTAGGTAATTCTAGGCAAATCACTTAAACTTGTTTGCCTCAGTTTCCTCAACTGAAAAATGGGGTAATAATAGCATCTACTTTGCAGAGTTGTGGGCACAGACTGAGGTAATATTTGTGAAAAGCACTTAGCATAGTACCTGGCACATAGTAGGCACAATATAAATGTATATTCTCCTCTCTTTCTCCTTCTAATGATTCTTAAAATTTTATTTTTATCGTACATCTTCAAGGCAATTGTATATATTGCTTTATGGTTCACAAAGCACTTTACAAATATTATCCTATTTAACTCATACAACTTGGTAAGGTAGGTGCAATTAATGTTCTCATTTTATAGATGAGGAAATAGGCTATGAAATTAAATGGCTTGCCCAGGAGCACAAAGCTAGTAAATGTCTGAGATAGGATTTGAATTTAGGTATTCCAGACAAGTCCCATTCTTTATCCATTATATCACCTACTTTGTCCCAGTTGTGTCACTATGCATATAACAAGATCAAATAAAATATCATTAACCATGACTCTATAATGCCAAGAAAGGACTCCAACCAGGAAGAAATGGATATAACAATGATTGTGACGATGCCCAATAGTCCAGCTATTCTATATTTTAATACTGGGCTCCTTGAATTTAGTTTTGGTGCACTGTTCACACAGATAATATACACTAATATTTATTTTTAAGGAAAATCAAAAGCATGTTACCTGATGATGGTACACCCACCAAGCACTGGTGATAACTCGAGCATCCCAGGCAGCACTGTAACACAATGCCATTGTGCCGGCTTCAGTCAAGGTCCGTGGGGGGATTGGCTCTCCTACAACAATAATGTCACAATTGTTAAGCTACCTAACTATGCATTTTTTTCAGATGGTAGAACTAAAAAACCCAACTCACTTCTTTTGAAATATATCGTAAGTACTAAAAATGGATATGAACATTAATGGCACTTCTAATTTATCTAATATATCTCAAAGCATTACTCTTTTTGTAAGGGGCAGCAAGGTGGCTCATTAGATAGAGCACCAGGCCTGGAGTAGAAAGGTACTGGATTCAAATCTAGCCTAGACATTGCCTAGCTATGTGGTCCTCAGCAAGTAACTTAACTCCAATTGCTTAGCCCTTACTGTTCTTCTGCCATGGGACCAATACTTAAATTCAATTCTGAAACAGAAGATAAGGGTTAAAAAAAATCTTATTGCAATGAAATATTTATCTTGTATGGGATTTAAAATAGGGTCATTTAATTAAGGATTGGAGTGGGGTGATTGAAGTGAGGGAAATTGCAACACCAGATATCAGAAACAAAAAAAAGGGGGGGGGCATTCTAATACTTTTTAAAGTGCATAAAAGATAGTTCAGAAGAAACAGACAATAGTAAAATGTTAAAAGTAATATGTGGAATATACATTATATGTTTTAAAATAAAAACAAGTGATATGAAATGGAAATTTAGTTTCATATAAAATTCTTTTTTGTTCTACTGTGTATATGGAAATACTTTTTTGTTAAGTTCAACATTTCTTAAAATTATAAAAATAAATCTAATTAAAATTGACACCCTATATAACTAATCATATAGCAATATGTTCTCATATCACAGTGACTTCAATTTCATTTTAGAAATTAATCCTGAAAAATAAAATAATCACACTTCTATATTTTTTCTAAGTCTTAAGACTTAGAAATATTAATAGGATAACTCTAGATTCATCAAATTAAAATGAAAGAGCATTAATAAATGAATGAAAAGCATTTATTAAGTACATAATATGGCTAAGCACTGATGATAGAAATATAAAAATTATATATACACCCACATATGTGGATTTTTGTGTGTATATATAAAAAAATAAGTATATAAAAATGTCCCTGCCCTTAAGTAGATTACACAAGGAAAACAAAACCTATAGGGGACTGGTGGTAAGGGAAAGGAGTCATGGTTGAAAAGTCATAAAGACAGTGAGTGGCACAATAGGGCAATATATTACTACACCTTTTTCAGAGTCAATGGTAGTGGTGATTTAACTTTAGTTCTCAGAATATGAAGAAAAAGGCTAGAGAGAGAGAAGAAAGTATGCATAGCAAGGCCCAAAATGGCTGTGATCAAGATGAATCTATACACAATCCCAGAGAGAGTCAAACAAAGTTAGTTGCTTCTCTCAGACATGGCCAGTGACAGTGCTATTCAGATGGTGGAACAACAGGGACAAGACTGGTAGGGCAGAAAACTAAAGGGGTAAAGATCAGGAAGCAAAATGTTTGGTTCCAGAAAGTATAGTGCTTTCTAAGGCACAGAGGAAATAAAAGATAGAATAGAACAATATGCTCTTTATTGTATTATATTTCTGAATTATTGTATTATATTGTATTATATTTCTGAATATTGTATTATAATTCTGAATTACAATTCAGAATTAAGATTTATTTTCTTAAAAAAGACTTGAAGGGTTACCTGTTGGATTCTTAATTACACAGCTTGTTGCACCATGAAGATCAGCATGAACATAAACATCCCCTTTAAAAAAAAAGCAACATCTATCACAATGCACACATGTTCAAAGTACAAAGAGAATGCTTCAAATTTTAGTATTGAAAAATTGAACAAAATCATGATTTTTCCTTCAGGAAACTCATTACAATGGAATTCAATAAGTAGTACACTGGCAACCAGATTATGAGGATTTTAGTAGACTAAAACTGGTTTTACTAATACATTAAATGGGATGTGGAAATAAGTCAGTGAAATTTGTTGTGGAACAATTTCTTTCTATGCAGTCCAAAGATTGTGGCTCCTGTTTCCTGTTAACAAAGATTTTGAATAAGCCATCTGATCTCTAATAGAATCAGTTTTCCTCAAAAAGAGAGTTGGATTAGATAAACTCTAGGGTTCCTTTCACCTCTAAATTCTATAAGGCTTTTGTTTTGTTTTGTTCTTTTAACAACTGGATATCTGAAAGAATACAAGATGGAAAAAAACAGTATTTTTTTGGGGTCAAGATACCTAGTCAGTGCATTTAAAAATACTTCAAAACTTTAAAATGAATTTTACAAACCTGGTGTTAAATATCTCTTCACAATCATTTCATTTTGTTGTTGGTCTCTTCCACCTATAATGAGATAGTTCTCAGAGCTAATAAACCATAGAAACTTCTCAAACCTGTCAAATCAGGAAAAAAAAAATTAGCTAGCATATCTTCCCCACCCCCCTCCTCCTATAAGTTTTTAAATATCCAAGTAGCCTGAATCTACCTCTCCTTTTCAAAATAGCTTTCATCATGAAGGCCAAAGGTTAACCTGAAAACAAAAAACTAGTTGATGGTTTCATGTGATCATCTTTTTACACTGCCTGAAATCTACATGACAAATCACTGTATCTTGTCCTAAACTGCCAATTTTAAAAGAGAATTAAAAAAAAAATTTATTCTTTCATACTTTAAAGATAGGGGCCCAATAAAAGTCAAAGAAGAGAAAAAATTATTAATAAGTTGTGATTTACCATAATTTGCTAAGTGAATGTTCAATTCAAAAAGGCATCATAAGCACTGTTAGGAAGACTTATAAAATACAACGATTAGTCTTTCATTTAGGACCTGGATATGGGTGCAGGAGATTTTCTTATTCTGAGGCTAATAAATGCTTGAAAAAATTATTATTAAATGCCTCTTCAATTCCCTAAAAGGTGATATAGAAAAATAGCCATCCAGGTGGAAATGTGAAATGGATTAGTCATTCTGAAAAAATGTTTAGAGTTATGTTTCCAAAAGTCACTAAATGGTGTATAATATCTTTTGACTCAAAGACATCACTAATAAATCAAAGAATAAGGAAAAATACACTTATGTATAAAAATATTTGTAGCAGCTCTTTTCATAGGGATCTAGAACTAGAAATTAAGAGAGAAGGGGTTTCCATCAATTGGGAAATGGCTGAATAAATTAAGGTATATAAGTGTAAAAGAATACTATTATGTTTTGAGAAATTATTAAAATATCAGCATCAGAAGAGAAAACTGGGAAAACTGGTAAGCAGAACTAACTAACAGAATTATTATAAAACAGTGATAATGGCATAAAGACAAACAATTTTGAAAAGACTGTGAAGAGCTCTGATCAATGCAATAAATAAGTAGATTCCATAAGATTGACGAAGAAGCATGTTACTCATTAGAAGAAGTGAAGGATACAAGATGCAGAACAAGACATAATTTTGCACATGGCCATTGTGGGATTTGTTTTGCTTGGCTATGCATATTTATTAAAAGTCTGATTTTCTTTTTTTTTTAATGATGGGCAGGGAAGTGGGAGAGAAAATAAATGGTTTTTAACTAAAATATAAATTTTTAAACTATATCAATAACTACTCACCAACACACCTATTCACCCATCCCTAAAAAATCTTTATGAGACTTAATACATACATTTATTAAGGCCATTTTTTTCAACCCATATCTTCTGTCTTAGAATTGATACAAAGTATTAAAGTTCCAAGGCAAAAGAGCAGTAAATCATATAGAAGGCTCAATTATAGGGTCTGGGAATGTCAGAGGGGATGGAATATGAGAGCTTCTAGTCTTCTGCTAGAAAAGGGATTACCGTCTAACACAATGTGAGAGCTACAGCAGCTACCTAATCTAACCTATACTCAAAGGAATCCTCCTGGTCACATGTCCAATAAATGGTATCAGACTTTTTTTTCTGGATCCTAAAAGGCAGAATTAGGAACAATAGATAGAAGAAACAGCTTTCTATCTGATATAATGTAAAACTTCCCAAAATTTAGCAATTCCAAAGTGAAATGGTAAATCAAAGGCACTCACAATGGAATGAGGATTCTTTGGGTCCAAGGAGTTTTAAAAGAATGAGAAAGCTTCATTGTTGTCTTGTATCCATTTTAATTTCTTCATTTGGTGGAAAATGACTCTTCAAATGAGTAGAAAAACTAAAAAGTATTTAAAAAAATTTCACTCACCAATACACTTTTCTTGCTTTCTGAATGGTGGTAACCATCTGAACTTCCTTAAGTGTTTGCTTTGTTTTCTTTTCTGCTGATTTGAATGCCTACAAATGAAGAAAATAATTTTAGAAGGAATACATTATAAAAAAGGGCTAATTGTAAAACCTAAATAATAATTAATGAAAGAAACTTAGAATCTGAGAATTTTAAAGCTTGTGCAAGGGATCTTGAGGATCTACTACCAGTACCCTATTTTGTAGAAAAGGAAACTGGGGTCTTCAGAAGCAAATTATTTTACACAAATAATTTATTAAGATTTATCCAATTAATAAGTCTCAAATCTAGGACCAAAATCCATGTCTCTTGACTACCTTTTCAATATTCTTTCTACTACACCATGTGACCACATATGTAAAAGTGAATTTAAAGATATTGGGAAAAGAAGGGAAGAAGAAATTCAGTAAGGTCATTAAAGTAACAGAGAGGGAAAAATGAACAATCTAAGAAATATTCAATACCTTCTCAGCAGCTTCAACTGTTTTTTGTGTTTTCCTAGCAGCATGTCTCTTATGGTCATAATATCTGCAATAACATAAATTTAATCCCATAATTTTTATTCTTTACGCTTCATAAACTTTGTTCTGTGAAGTACTAGATTTATGGTGAACATTTTAGAGACCACATGCCCCACTCCCCCACCAAGTGCCAGCCAAGGCTTGACTGCCCTCCCCCACCCAACACAGGGGAGGGAGAAAGCATTCCTGATGGGTTGCTGGGTGGAGGTGAGGCTGAAATGAGGAATGTCCTCAGCGATTATAGAGAGGAGGAGGGGAGGGGTCTGAGCACTTTGCTACCCTCCAGCTCTGCTGCCTGTGAGCTGCCCACTTTACCCACTGTGTACTCCCATTGGTCTACTGGGCAGAGGGGCAGAGGATGTGAAAAAAAGTTGTCAGGAAGTGGAGAGGGGGAGGGGAGCAGCTCCACTCAAGGCCCTCTGCCTTTCTAGCAATGAACTCTGGCAGGGGGTGGGGTAGGGAGGGGAAGGCAGCGTGAGTGCCCATAGAGAGTGCTCATATGCCATCTTTGGCACATGTGTCATAGGTTCACCATCAATGATCTATAATGGTAAAAACTGATCAAATAAAAAAGTAGTTTGATTGAAATTAATGTTTAAAATAGGAAACATTTCCTGAATCTCTACAATATTTCATTATTTAAGAATTCACAAGGATCTCTGAGAGGGGTGTGGTACGGGAAGTAGGGAGACAATTTGAAGCTTATAATTTTAGAAAACAAATGTTGAAAATTGTTATTAAATGTAACTGTGTAAATAAAATATCTTTGAACTAAGAATTCACTAGGAAAATTTTACATGTTAACATGACTTAAGATTCTTTTTGTAGTAAATAATCTTACTTTTTGGCATTGGCATAGGCTGACAAACTGAGATCAACATCAACAAGTAATGGCTTATTTTTCTGAAGCTTCTGAAGTTGTTTGTTCTTTTGCTTTTTTTTTTTCCCTTTTGGTTCTTCTGTTTCTTCTTTCTCAATGTTAATTTCATCTTCTTCCTCTTCATCTGATACTAGGTATGGGTTTCTATTGAAATTATAAATCATTTCAAAATTGCATTAATTTTTCAAATTTGAATTAATGTTTTCTATTTGTATTCTAATTAAAAATACTATATTATATTTAGTTTTTAGAATCTTAAAATAACTCTAAAGCTCTATGTAAATATAAAATAAAATGTTTTTTTTTTAAATGATTTTGTGGGAAATTTTGAAAGAAGGCCAAATACTATCTCATTTTATCCTCCCAATCATTCTGGGAGCAAAATGCTATTATTATATCCCTTTATAAATGAGAAAACCAAGATAGAGAAAGGTTAAGTAATTGGCCAAGGGTTCCACAACCAATAAGTTTTCTGAGGCTAGATTCTGAATACAGATTTATTCATTGCATTATCCTGTTGTCATACCATCCATGAAGTTTTCTCGACAAATATAATAGAGTGGTTCCTTCTCCAATGGATTAAGGCAAACAGAGGTTAAGTGACTTGCCCAAGGTCACATAGCTAGTAAGTGTCTGAGGATGAATTTGAACTCAGGTATACCTGACTTTAGGCCCAGTGCTCTGAACTGTCTAGCTGCCCCCATCTCATCATCTAGCAACCTGCAAGTGTTCCTTCCTCACTCTGAGAGATATAAATGAATCAATATTGCTGGATATATCTCTTGTTTTTTGCTTTCACTTCTAAAACCACCTGAGAAAGTTTCCCCTTCTTTTCCCCCTAACTTCACAGGTTAAGTGGCCTGGTAACTCCTTAGTTAAGTAATCAAGGAACATTTTGCTCCCATATACTCATCTCCCTCAATTAACCCAAAGCAGAGATCTGGAAAGATATGGGACTTTTCCTATACAAACAGGGAAAGCTAGAAGTCATCTTTGAACTGTCATACCATTCTAATTTGGACAACTGTTACACCATTTCCCCAATCTGGATAAAATTTGTAGGCTTAAAGTATTTGACTACAGTTTCCAGTCAGTTACAGGACATCCTTTAATAAATTTCTTTTGGTATTGAAGCAGCTATATGAAAAAAATCCACTTGAACATTGTTGGTGGATTTATGAATTGGTCAAGCCATTCAGGAAAAAAATTTGTACCTATGTCTAAAAAGTTACTAGACTGTGCAATTAAGAAATTGACCACTATTGGGCAGATAAGTCTGGGGAATAGAATCAAGACATGGACCCATCTGATTTCTACCAAATTATCCTCCAAAAAACAATGATATAACTCCTCAAAATGAATTCTAGAGAGGGGCAGAGTCAAGGTGGTGGCGTAGAGGCAGCAAAAGTTTAGACTCTGAAAACCATTCCTTATCAATTACAAACAAAATGCTCCTAGGGAACTGAAAATCAAACCTAACAACAAGACAGAGCCAAGGAACCCTCCTGCTGGACTCAATTCAAAAGGTCCACCCCCCCAAAAGCTGGAATTCAAGAACACTCTGGTTTAAGGGAAAGGAAGAAGGAAGATCCCAGGACCCCTCCCCCATGTAGAGTGCTAAGCCTTCAGGGGCAGTGGGAACCTCTAAGCAGGCAAAGGCGCTGGTCTGGAGGGAGTACCTTGTGGGCAGGGCTGTGCCAGGATCAGAGCATCAAACATAGTCAGTGGGGAAAGAGCTGGAGAGGTAGCGCAGAGCGGGCAGCCTGGTCACAGTGGTGGAGACCCTCCATATTGCTCCCACCTTCCAGGAGGTTTTGGCCTCAAGGCACATCCAGCCCAACCCAGCTGAACTTAACTCCATCAAAAGACTTCAGAGGTCAGGGATGCTCAAGCTCCAATACCCCTCCCCCACAAACTGCTGGACTTTAATCCAATCAAAGCCTCCAAAGGACAGGGAAGCTCAAGCTCCAACCCTTCTCTCCCACAGACTGCACTGAGAGATCTCCTGACAAAGCTCCAAGGGGGAGACTGACAGAAAACCCCAAAACCAAAAAAAATTGAGAGGAGCAAGAGCAGAGATAACTGCAGGGAGTAAAGAAGGGGTAAATATGAGCAAACAACAGAAAAAGAAAAAAGAAATTACAATCAACAGCTTCTATACAGGCAATGAACAAAGAGCAAATGGAACAGAGAAGGAGGGAACACAAAGCAGTAAAACAGAAAACCCAGCGAACTGGACACGGGCTTTGGAAGAACTCAAAATACAATTCAAAACACAATTAAGAGAGGCTGAAGACAATTGGGAAAAGAACTTAAAAACTAAGATAAAACATCTGGAAACAGAAAATAGTGTCTTGAAAGCCAAAATCAACCAGCTGGAAAATGAGGCAAAGGAGATGAAAGATGAGGCAAAGAAGACGAAAGATGAGACAAAGGAGATGAAAGATGAGGTAAAGAGGATGAAAGATGAAGGGAAGGAGATGAGAGATGAGGTAAAGAATAAAAGATGACTTCCAAAGAAAATCAGACCAGAAGGAGAAGGATGACCAAAAAGCCAGGGATGAAATCCAGTCTTTAAGAACCAGAACACAACAACTAAAATTAAGTGACTTCACAAGACAGCAGGATACTATGAAACAAAACCAAAAGAATGAAAAAATTGCGGAAAATATGAAGCATCTCATTCACAAAACAGAAGATTTAGAAAACAGGTCTAGGAGAGACAACTTAAGAATCATTGGTCTACCAGAAGACCATGACAAAAGAAAAAGCCTCAACATCATACTACAGGAAATTATCCAAGAAAATTGCCTCGGCATTCTAGATCAAGAGGGAAAAGTGGAGATTGAAAGAATCCACAGATCACCTCAACTGACAACACCCAGGAATGTTCTAGCCAAATTCAAGAACTATCAGACCAAGGGAAAAATATGACAAGCTGCCAAGAAGAAGTCATTCAGATCCCATGAAACCACATTGAGGATAACACAGGATCTGGCTGCATCCACACTGAAGAACAGAAAGGCATGGAATATGATATTCTGGAAAGCAAGGGAACTAAGTCTACAATCAAGAATCAACTACCCAGCAAAACTGACTATATTCTTACAGGGGAAAGTATTTAACAAAATAGAAGAATTCCAAGCATTTGTAAAGAAAAGACCAGACCTGAATAGAAAATTTGAGGCCCAAGCACAGAACTCAAGAGAATCATCAAAAGGTAATTAAAAAAGAGGGAAAAAAGAAAAACAAAACAAAAAACAAAAAACTTTTTTTAAGACACCTAATAAGTTAAAATGCTTTCCTGGCTTTCCCTGTTTGTATAGGAAAAGTCCCATATCTTTCCAGATCTCTGCTTTGGGTTAATTGAGGGAGATGAGTATATGGGAGCAAAATGTTCCTTGATTACTTAACTAAGGAGTTACCAGGCCACTTAACCTGTGAAGTTAGGGGGAAAAGAAGGGGAAACTTTCTCAGGTGGTTTTAGAAGTGAAAGCAAAAAACAAGAGATATATCCAGCAATATTGATTCATTTATATCTCTCAGAGTGAGGAAGGAAACCCTTGCAGGTTCTTATAGTATCCCTATAAGAAAAGAGGTCATTGGTAACTCTGGTCAGCTAGAAGAATTACACATAGAGGGAACAATGACAAACTGAATAGGATGAAATGACAAGACATAAATATGTATATAGATATATGTAGGCATAAATACATATACATGTGTGTATGTATATGTACATACATATATATAACTAGAGCTAAAAAAAGAGGTTAATACTAAAAGAAATGGGAAAATAAACAAAAGGGGGTAAATTTATATGTCACAAAGAAGCTCATGGAGGGAGTGGGGAAGAACTTCAATACACTGGAAGGGTAAAGAGGTTGGAGATAGGAAATACTCAATTCTTAAATGCATTGAAATTGACCCAAAGAGGGAAGAACAATCCAATCCATTGGGGAAGAGAATTGATTTGTGCCCCCATAGGGAAGTAGAAGGGTAACAGATGGACTGGTGGGGAGGGAAGCAGTACAAGGGAGGGAGAGGGTGGGGGTAGTTTTAAAAAGACTGCAAAGAAAATAAGGAGGGGAATAAGAAATGAGGGGGGTAGAAAGGGAAGTAAAATAAGGGTGGGAACTAGGGGGACTGATTAAAAACAAACATTGGTGTAGAAGGGAATAATGAAAGAAGAAAAGGCAGGACTAGGAGTAGAAATCAAAATGCTGGAAAATACACTGCTGCTAATCATAACTCTGAATGTGAATGGAATGAACCCACTCATAAAAGGCAAGTGAATAGCAGAGTGGATTAGAATCCAAACCCCTACCATATGCTATCTACAAGAAACACACATGAGGAAGATAGATAAGCATAAGGTCAAAGTAAGAGGATGGAGCCAAATCTAATGGACATTAACTGATAAAAAGAAGGCAGAAGTTGTAATCCAGATATCTGACAAAGCCAAAGTAAAAATAAATCTAGTTAAAAGAGATAGGGAAGCTAATTACATCCTAATAAAAGGTAGGACAGACAATGAGGAAATATCAGAACTCAACATGTATGCACCAAATGGCATAGCATCCAAATTTCTAAAGGAGAAACTAGTGGAGCTCAAGGATGAAATAGATAGAAAAACTATACTAGTGGGAGACCTGAACCTTCCTCTATCCGAATAGATAAATCAAACCAAAAAATAAATAAGAAAGAGGTAAGAGAAGTGAATGAAAGCTTAGAAAAATTAGAGTTAGTAGATATGTGGAGAAAAATAAATAGGGACAAAAAGGAATACATATTCTTTTCAGCAGCACATGGTATATTCACAAAAATTGACTAGGTATTAGGGCATAAAAACATTGCAAACAAGTACAAAAGAACAGAAATAATAAATGCAACTTTCTCAGATCACAATGCAATGAAAGTAATAATTAATAAGGGTACATGGAGAGGTAAATCAAAAGTTAAATGGAAATTAAACAATATGATTCTCCAAAACCAGTTAAAGAAAAAATCATAGAAACAATTACTAATTTCATCGAAGAAAATGACAATGATGAGACATCCTTTCAAAACCTATGAGATGCAGCCAAAGCAGTACTCAGGGGGAAATTTATATCCTTGAGTTCATATACTAACAAACTAGAGAGGGGAGAGGTCAATGAACCGGGCATGCAAATTAAAAAAATAGAAAGTGAACAAATTAAAAATCTTCAGATGAAGACTAAATTAGAGATCCTAAAACTCAAAGGAGAAATTAATAAAATTGAAAGTCAAAAAACTATTGATTTAATAAATAAGACTAGAAGCTGGTACTCTGAAAAAAACAAATAAAATAGACAAAGTACTGGTCAATCAATCTAATTAAAAAAAGTAAAGAAGAAAATCAAATTGACAGTATCCAAGATGAAAAGGGAGACCCCACCTCTAATGAACAGGAAATTAAGGCAATCATTAAAAACTACTATGCCCAACTATATGGCAATCTAGGTGATGTGATATGGAAATCACTTTAAAAGATTGATATATATTAATTTAAGGTCGCCAAGGAATTCAGCTATGTAATTCCTAAATGAAAACTCAAGTCAGCAGTCAACCTTTTATGGAGTTTTAATTACAAACAGTAGGAAGAAAGGTATTAGAGAGAGAGAGAGAGAAAGGGGAGAGAAGGGAATAGGGCTTAAATACCCACTCTGCTTAGGCTGGGCCAAAGGCCCAAGGCCTTGGATAGCCGAGGCAAAGAAAAGAGATCAGTCCCTATCACTCACGTAACCAAAATGGAGAAACGGTCTGAGGGCCTCCACTCCAAGCACCAGGCTCCAACCACCTCCTCTCCTTCACACAGGAAGTCCCCAGAACTCCTCAGCTGTCCTCTACCTCACTTCCTGTGTCTCACCTGTGCCAATGGTGGCTCTAGCTTCACCCAGGACCGCCCAGAGAGCTGTCCCCTTTGCACATGTCTGTTGAAGGCCATATTCTCAAATAATTAAATCTTGAGCTTTGCTGCAGCCCTTCCTAAATCCTGTTACCCTGAGTATGGTGGAGATTGTAGTTTGTTATTGATCAGGAAATAGCCAAATCCCATCCTCTAAAGAATGGTTTGAACAGGGTTGAGTAGTTTTGAAATTCACAGTGATATGGATGAATATTTACAAAAATATAAATTGCCTAGACTAACAGAGGAAGAAATAGATTACCTAAACAACCCCACATCAGAAAAAGAAATTGAACAAGACATCAAAGAACTCCCTAAGAAAAAATCCCCAGGTCCAGATGGATTCACAAATGAATTCTATCAAGCACTCAAAGAACAACTAATCCCAATATTACACAAACTATTTGCCAGAATAAGCAAAGAAGGCGTTCTAAAAAATTCATTTTACGTCACAAATATGGTGACGATTCCAAAACCAGGCAGGTCAAAAACAGTGAAAGAAAACTATACATCAATCTCCTTAATGAATATAGATGCAAAAATCTTAAATAAGATACCAGCAAAAAGACTCCAGCAAGTCATCACGAGGGTCAGGTAAGATTCATACCAGGAATGCAAGGATGGTTCAATATTAGGAAAACCATCCACATTATTGATACAACAAGCAAACTGACAAAAATGACATGATTATCTCAATAGATGCAGAAAAAGCCTTTGATAAAATACAACACCCATTCCTATTGAAAACACCAGAAAGTATAGGAATAGATGGGCCTTTCCTAAAAATAATAAACAGTATATATCTAAAACCATCAGCAAACATCATCCACAATGGGGATAAACTAGAAGCCTTCCCAATAAGATCAGGAGTGAAACAAAGATGCCCATTATCACCTCTATTATTTAACACTGTACTAGAAACACTAGCTGTAGCAATTAGAGAAGAAAAAGAAATTGAAGGTTTTAAAATTGGCAATGAGGAGACCAAGCTATCACTCTTTGCAGATGATATGATGGTCTACTCACAGAGTCCTAGAGAATCAACCAAAAAGTTAGTTGAAATAATCAACAACTTTAGCAAAGTTACAGTATAGAAAATAAACCCACATAAGTCATCAGCATTTCTATATATCTCCTACACATCTCAGCAGCAAAAATTAGAAAGAGAAATTCCATTTAAAATCACCCTAGATGATATAAAATAGTTAGGAATCTATCTGCCAAGGCAAACAGAGGAACTATATGAAAACAACTACAAAACACTTTCCACACAATTAAAACTAGAACTAAACAATTGGAAAAACATTTATTGTTCATGGGTAGGATGAGCTAACATAATAAAAATGAAAATCCTACCCAAATTAATTTACTTATTTAGTGCCATACCCATTGAACTACCAAAAAACTTGTTTACTGAATTAGAAAAAACCATAACAAAGTTCATTTGGCAGAACAAAAGATCAAGGATATCCAGGGAAATCATGAAAAAAAAAATGCGAAGAAGGGGGCCTTGCAGTGCCAGATCTCAAACTATACTATAAGGCAGTGGTCATCAAAACAATTTGGTACTGGCTAAGAGACTGAAAGGAGGATCAGTGGAATAGACTTGGGGTAAATTACCTCAGCAAGACAGTCTATGACAAGCCCAAAGATACCAGGATTTGGGACAAAAATCCTCTATTTGATAAAAACTGCTGGGAAAATTGGAAGACATTATGGGAGAGATTAGGATTGGATCAACATCTCAAACCCTACACCAAGATAAACTCAGAATGGGTGAATGACCTGAATATAAAGAAGGAAACTATAAACAAATTAGGTGAACACAGAATAGTACATATGTCAGATCTTTGGGAAAGGAAAGACTTTAAAACTAAGCAAGAGCTAGAAAAAAACAAAACGTAAAATCAATAATTTTGATTAAATCAAATTAGTTTTTTTTGTACAAACAAAAGGAACGTATCCAAAATTAAAAGGGAAGCAACAAATTGGGAAACAATCTTAGTAACAAAAACCTCTGACAAAGGTCTAATTACTCAAATTTACAAAGAGCTAAATCAATTGTACAAAAAATCAAGCCATTCTCCAATTGCTAAATGGGCAAGGGACATGAATAGGCAATTTTCAGTCAAAGAAATCAAAACTATTAATAAGCACATGAAAAAGTGTTCTAAATCTCTTATAATCAGAGAGATGCGAATCAAGACAACACCGAGGTATCACCTTACTTACACCTAGCATACTGGCTAACATGACATCAAAAGAAAGTAATGAATGCTGGAGGGATGTGGCAAAATTGGGGCATTAATGAATTGCTGGTGGAGTTGTGAATTGACTCAACCATTCTGGAGGGCAATTTGGAACTATGCCCAAAGGGCGCTAAAAGATTGTCTGCCCTTTGATCCAGCCATAGCACTGCTGGGTTTGTACCCCAAAGAGATAATAAGGAAAAATACCTGTACAAGAATATTCATAGCTGTACTCTTTGAGGTGGCAAAAAAATAGGAAAATTAGGGGATGCCCTTCAATTGGGGAATGGCTGAACAAATTGTGATATATGTTGGTGATGGAATACTATTGTGCTAAAAGGAATAATAAAGTGGAGGAATTCCATGGGAACTGGAACAACCTCCAGGAAGTGATGCAGAGTGAGAGGAGTAGAACCAGGAAAACACTGTACACAGAGACTGATACACTGTGGTACAATCGAATGTAATGGACTTCTCCATTAGTGGCAATGCAGTGATCCTGAACAACTTGGAGGAATCTATGAGAAAGAATACTATCCACAAGCAGAGGACAAACTGTGGGAGTAGAAACACAGAAGAAAAACAACGGCTTGAATACATGGGTTGGGGGGATATGCTGGGGAGGTAGACTCTAAATGAACATCCTAATGCAAACACCAACAATATGGAAATAGGTTCTGATTGTAAATCTTGAAATCTCTCAGACTTGTGAATGTTAAAAATTTCCCCATCGGGGAATTCTTAATTGGAACAAATTCCCTACTGAGAAACATTCCCCATTTTGATGTGAGAACTCGCCAGGGTCAGAAATAGGAGGACCTCTACTCCGTACTTAAGACTGCTTTAGGGGAGAAAACTCCTTGAAATGGGAGGACCTCTACTCCAACAGTACTTAAGACTGCTTTAGGAGAGAAAACTCCTTACTAAACAATGAAAGTACTTGGACCCATGCTTATAAGGCAAGGAGTTCTTTGAGCTAGGCCTGTTTTTAGAATTGATACAATGGGATGCTAGGTACCTAAAAGGGTTGGGCTAGTTTTCTCTTGATGAGATTAGTTGACTCAGCTGTGTTTTCTCTCCTTCAGACTTACTGAGGAAATTGGTCGACTTAGCAGGAATTTAGATGGGCAATCTTTTGGAAAACGTCTACAGTGATTGGTAGATGTAGGGACTATGGGGAGGTGACATGGGAGAAAAACCCCTATATAAAAAAAAGCAGAATCTCTTGAGGATATATCCCTTTGGAGAAATCATTTTGGAGGATCTCTGATGAGGATCTCTTGGGAAGAATCTCTTGAGAGAGGCTCTGGAGAAGGGAAGCTCTTGGAGGACAATGTCTAAGGAGGTCTCCCTGGAGCTCCTCTAAGGGGAATCTGTCCCTCTGGAGGCTCTGGAGAGAGGCCTTTTGGAACAGTCTCTGGCTGGAAGGCTCTTTGGTGAAGTCAGCTGAGATGGAGCTAGCCTGGTGTCACTAGAATCCTTGTTTAGGCAGACCTTGTGGTGAGTGTTAAAAGACTGACTGACTGATTCTCTCTCTTAAGATTCAGGTCTAGGCCATATTGGCTTGAGGCCCTTCATAATTATTCCTTTTCTACTCTTTCTCTAATTCCTCATTATATTATTAATTAAAAATCTCTATAAAACCCAGTTGACTTGGATATTTGAATAATTGGGAATATTTCTCTGGCGACCACCTTATATTTGATTTAAAACCAAGACACTGTAGTGAAACATATTTTCTGCGGTCAAATTTACTCACCCTCTCTTATATCTATCACAATTTATATCTTCCACCATTTTAACTCACTACAGTTTAAGACCTCAACCATTTTAAATCTCATATGATCAAGGACACAAGTAATACCCAATGAAATTGCGCTTTGGCTGCAGGAAGGATGGGTGGAGGGAAAGGAGGGAAATAATGTTATTTTTTAACCAAGGAATAATGTTCTGAATTGACTAAATAAATTAATTTTTTAAAATGAATTCTAGAGTAGCATAACTCACAAAAAGGCATGGAGAAGTAATTTTTCTGCCCGAAACAATTTAAAAGCCCGGCATGAGGGATCTAGTATATTGCGGTAGAGGTGGATAACAGAGCACCAGGGCAGGCCCCAGCAAGGTAACAGGCTGTGGGCACAGCAAAAGCAACAGCGAAGGCTTCTAGAATTCTTAGCCACAGATGGAAAGGAGTGTCAGACAACTACTCAGAAAGAGATTGCAAGGGTTCTTTTGCTGGCTCTGGGTGCAAGACTCTTCTCCCACTGCCCATATGCAGAACCAGGTTGCAGTCCTGGGGTGCAGTGGTAGAGTGAGGAGTAACACCAACATATACCAGCACCTGCAGCCACAGGGTATCCTGGTCACAGTTCCAAGGGATAAAAGAGTATTTGGGGTTTACTCACAGACCAGAGCACGAACAGGAGAGTATTAAATACACCTTTCCTTACTTCATACCACCTTGGAAGAATTGAAAGTAGATTGATCCCCATTGCCAGCTCTCAAGGCAGCCACACAAAGAACATGAAGCTTGGGACAATCCTCCCTTCATCATAATTACAGTGCCCAATTTTAACATTTTTTAAACTAAAGGAAAAGGAAATGGCAGGAAAATGAGTAAACAACAACAAAAAGGAAACAACACAGAAAGTTATTTTGGTAACAGTAGATTCAAACTAATAGAAAGACAACAAAGTCAATATTGCTGCATCCAAAGCCTCCAAGAAAAATATGAATTGCTGTCAAGTCCAAAAAGAATCAATGGGGGAGCTCAAAAAGGATTAAAAAAAAACCAAATAGGAGAAATAGACAAATAACTGGGAAAAGAAATGAAGCTGATACAGGAAAATCATGAAAAAAGAGTTAATAGCTTGGTAAAGGAAGCACAAAAAATATTGAAGAATAGAAATCCTTCAAAATCAGAATTGGGAAAATGGGAAAATATGCAAAAATGAACTGAAGAGAAAAACTTCTTGAAAGAAAATTGGCTCTTTGGGAAAAAAGGTACAAAAATTCACTGAGGAAAACAACTCTTTACAAAGTAGAATTGGCCAAATGGAAAAAGAGGTACAAAAGCTCACTCGAGAAAATCATACCATAAAAATTAGAACTGGGTAAGTAGAAGTGAATCCCATGAGACATCAAGAAATAATCAAAGTCAAAAGAATGAAAAAAAGAGAAGAAAATGTGAAATATCTCATGGGGGAAAAAACTGACCTGGAAAATAAATCGGGGGGGGGGGGAAGGGGGGGAGAGAGAATTTAAGAATTACTGGACTATTTGAAAGCCATAATCAAAAAAAGAACTTAGACATCATCTTTCAAAAAAATCAAAGAAAATTGCCCAGTTATTCTATAACCGGAGAACAAAATAGAAACTGAAAGAATTCACCACCTCCTGAAAGAGATCTCAAAAGAATTACTCTCAGGAATATTATAATCAATTCCCAAACTCCCAGGTTAAGGAGAAAAACTGCACATACTCAAAAAGAAACAATTAAAATATCCTGGAGCCACAGTCAAGATAACACAAAACTTAGCAGCTTCTATATTAAGGATCAGAGGGCCTAACATATGATATTCCCAGAGGGCAAAGAAAGTAGAACTTGAACAAAGTTCAACTTTGAACTCAGCAAAACTGAGCATAATTTTTCAGGGGAAAAATGAGTATTCAATGAAAGAGAGGACTTTCAGACATTCTTGATGAAAATGTCAGAACTGTATAGAATGGAACAGAACTCTCAAATACAAGATTCAAGAGAATCATAAAAAGGCAAACAGGAAAAGAGAAATCAAAGATATTCAATAAGATTAAATTGTACATCCCTATATGAGATGATTCTTGTAAAGCCAAAGAACTTTGTCACTATTAGGGCAGTTAAAAGGGGTATACATAGATAGAAGGCAAAGGTGTGAGTTGAATATGATGGGATGATGTAAAAAACAAAATTACATTAAGGCATGAGAAAGAGGAAGCACTGGAGGAGGATGAAGGGAAAAACAGAATGGGGTAAATTATTGTATATGAAAGAACATTCACAGAGGAATGGAAGATGAGGAAAATAAGGAAGACAGCATGTGAACCTTACTCTCACCAGAATTAGCTCAATGAGGGAAGAATAATCAATTGGGTACAGAAAGCAACAAGAAAATAGGACAGGAAAGGGATAAGAGAAGGGGTGCTAGGCTAATAGAAAAGAGGGCAAACTAGGGGAGATAGAGTTCAGACTAAATAGGAATAAATAGGATGAAAGCAATACAGAGTAATCATAATGGGGCAAAAGTTTTTACAGGTCTCTCAAAGGCATCATTTCTTAAATACATAGAGAAATGAGTTTAAAAATAAGAATACAAGTACTTTCCAAATTCATAAATGGTCAAAGGATATAAACAGGCAGTTCACAGATAAAGTAATTAAACCTCTCTATAGTCATCCAATAATGCTCTAAATCACTATTAATTAGAGAAATGCAAATTAAAACACTCTGAGGTACCATCTCCTACCTATCAGATTGACTATTATGACAGAAAAGGAAAATGACAAAATATGGATGGGATCTGGGAGAGCTATGTAATAGGAAGAGGAAGTTTGCAAAAGGACTGAGTCAATGTGATGGAGAGATGAATGCATTGTCAGGGAATTGTGAACTGATTCAATTATTCTGGAGAGCAATTTGGATTGATAATCAAAAGGCTATGAAACAGTATATACCCTTTGACTTAGTAATAATATATGACTAAGTTTTGTGAATATTGGATTTGGCTCTCCCCTGATTGTAACAATGAAGGTACTTAGCTCTTCCTTGACTGTGAAGATTAAATGATAATCCCCTGTCTATTTTTAGATTTTAATCCCCAAAGTGTAAAGCACTGTATTTAAAGTTGAGTATGGAGATCTACCCATTTTGGATTTTAACCACAAAAAGGTGTGAACACCCATTTCATACACTTAGTGGGAGGTTTGTGACCCACATGTGAAAGAGTGGGCAGTCTGGAGTGGAGCGTCAGTTGTGATTGGTAGACATAAAATTTAGAGGAATTGACACAAATGAAAAGGGTCTTTAAAAGTGGAAACAGAGACACACAGAAGACAGAAACATGAAGGGAGTCACTTGGAGTAGAGAGACTTGGAGTGAAGAGAGACACTTGGAGTTTGAAAGAGATACAGTTTGAATGGAGTGTGCTTGAGCTGAGGCTGATAAAAGAATCTGCTGATTGAATTGACAATGTGGTGAGTGTAAAGGCTGACTTCCTTCCTTGCCCTTGAGCGCTCTCTCTCTCTCTCTCTCTCTCTCTCTCTCTCTCTCTCTCTCTCCCCAAAAAGATAAAAAAAAAATTATGTGAATCTTTAAAATTCTCAGACTCTACTTCATAAGATTTGGTTCAGACCATTCCCCACTTTAAACAATGAAGGTACTTGATCAGGAATGTGAGAACTTTAACATTAATCCACCCATACTTAAGTATACTTTAGGGGAAGATAAAGTTGTAAACTCTTTACTGAACAATGAAAAGTACTTAACCCATACTTATAGTGAGGCCAAGCACTTAAGCTAAGTCTATTTTTAGATCTAATACAAAAAGGTGCTAAGTACCTATGAAGGTCAAATTAATCACTAAAGGTTCAAGCAAGCTTAGCAAGAGGTGTGAGGTTTTAGTCTACTCAGATGTGAACTTACTCAGAAGTTTTAGTCTACCCAGAGAAGTTGAGAACTAAAGAAGGTGTGAATTAAGAATGGTCAGTCCTTTGGAAAACGTCTACTGTGAATGGTAGATATAAGAACTTAGGGGAGGTGACATAGGAAAAAAATTCTCTTTAAAAGAAGAATCGGAAGGTCTCTCAAAGAGATTCAACCTTGGAAGCTGAAGTGGAGCTCAGGAGCTAACCTGGAGGTCTCCCTGAACACTAGAATCTTGCTTGGGACAAATCTTGTAATGAGTGGATTAAAGACTGACTGATCTCTCTCTTAGGGGTTGGGCCTAAGCTGGCCTCGGCTGGCCTAGCCCTTTTCTTATTGTTTCCTCTAACTCTCTCTCTTTCATTAATTCCTTATTTGTATTAATTAAAATCTCCATAAAAACCCAGCTGACTTGGGTATATTTCATATTTGGGAATTTTTCCCTGGTGACCACTTTATATTTGATTTAACTCAAGACAATGTCTTGAAACCATATTTCCGCGGTCACAGTTTAAGACCTCCACTCTTTTATCTGTAACAGTTTATGTCAAACACTCTTTTATCTGTCACAAGGGGAAGGACCTGTATGTACAAAAATATTTAAAGCAACTCTTTTTAGGGAGGCAAAGATTTGGAAAGTGAGGAGATACCCATCAGTTGGAGAATGACTGAATAAGTTACAGTATGTGATGGTAATGGAACACTATTGTATTGTAAGAAATTATGAGTGGGAAGAGCTTAGAAAAACCTGGAAAGACTTACATAACTGAAGCAGAGTGAAATAAGCAGAACTAGGAGAACATCATACATAGTGACAGGAATATTTTCTAATGAACAACTGTTAAGTAACTTATTTTCAGAAATACAAAGATCCAAAACAATACCAAAGGACTCATGATAAAAAAAAAATATGCATCTACTTCCAGAGAAAAACTATTGTCTTAATCTAGACCAAATCAAACTTTTTTCACTTCATTTTTTTTTCTCTTTGAGTTTCCTTCCACAAAAGATAAATATGTAAAAATGTTTTACATGATTACACATATAAAATCTATATGAGATTGCTTACCATCTCAAAGGGGTTAGGGGAGAAGGAAAGAGGGAGAGAATTTGAGACTTTATTTTGTGAAAAATGTTGGAAACTTTTTACATGTAATTGGGGAAAAATTAAATTAAATTTCTTAAAAAGAGAAGAGGAAAAGATCTCATATGCTTAAAAATATTTATAGAAGCTTTTTTTCACAGTAGTCAAAAACTGTAAATTATAGGTTGTTCTCTTATTGGGGAATGGTTAAACAAACTGTGGTTTATAATATAACAGAATACAGGGTGTCCCAAAAGTCTTAGCATAGTTTTAAGCTATTTAAACTTTAAAATGTGCCAAGACTTTTGGGATATTCTGTTTTATTATACCAGAAGAAATGCCAAAATAGTTTTGGAGGAAACCAAGATCTCTGTCAACCAGTGCAGAGTGAAATGAGCAGAACTAGGTGAACAATTTATATGAAAACAATATTACAAAGAAATACTTTCAAAGACTATAGAATTCTGGTCACTAATGACAAAACAAATACAAAGAAATGAAGATGAAATATGCTACTGAATATCCTATCAGAAAATATAAAATGAGCCATACACTTTTGGGTTTGACCAATATGGAAATTAATTTTGTTAGACTGTGCTTATTTGATAAGTTCTTTTTTTAATTTAATGGAGATGGGGCACACTTGAAGAGAGAAATAACAAATGCTTATAAAAATAAATGAATGAATTTACTTTCAACAGTGAGTATTGTGAATGAATGGGCTTCCTTTTTCCTTTCCCTAATAAGAATGAACAGATTACCACTTAATCACCCAACAGAGAGGCATTTGCAACCTTCAGAACTGCAATAGGAGAGAACAAGGCTCCTACTCATTTTCAAGTTTCTCAAATCTAGATAGTTCATATTCTAATTTTGCAGTGAGTGTCCTAACTTGGGTTTTCAATATAGAAATAAAACCGGATAAAGAAATGAATAACACCAAAAAAAAAGTAAAAAATAATCTTCTGGATCAAAGATGATCATAAATAGATGATAGTAGCAATTTTTCTCATTACCAGACTTCAAATTACTTACTTTAGCAGCATTGTGACATGATTTGTTTGCAGCTTCAATTCTCTGATAGCATTTGCAACAGTATCTCCCTGAGCTTGGGCTTCTTTTACAATTAACCCAATTTCTGTCCAGTCTATCTGGTTGGCTAATGCACTCCGAACCACTTGGATGGCTCTATCAACTGTATGTAGATTCATTTCTATGAGCTCTCCTTTGATTTTATCAATTTCCTCAAGAAACAAAGAAAAGTAATTACTACAATGCCAATCAAATGTACCCTTTGGGAAAAAAAAAAGATATTTAAAAATGAAATATAACACCTGATACCTGAGCTTGATGAAGGGCTTCTAATCTGTGCTCATGGTCCTTACGGACATTATCCAGTTTTTTCAATGCTTGCTTCTCCTTTCATTAGCAAAACAGATCAAAGGATATTAGAAATGCAAATTGAAATCTAGGTAGATATTAAATTGCATGTTAACTCAGAGAAAAATGTTTTAAAAATAAGCAGGTATTTATTCAATATAATTAGAAAAAATTTAATTGGATCTTATTAAACTTATTTTTCATCTCTTCATGCCAGATATTATAGATGAAAAATAAAAAGGGATATTAGAGGAGTGTCAAATTGATGCTTTTCATCATTAGTAAAAGTATAGAGCAGCATGGAATGGATTAACTATATATAATTGTATAATTGAAAATCTGTTACCCTAAAAAACTATATTTTCCGGGAGCCCACTCACTTTCTGTCGTTACGAACTTCCTGTAGACAGGGGATATTAGGCAGTGACGTGGAGGGTCCGGGACTCTTTGGCTTCCTGTCTTGAGCATGGTGGTGGTAAGCATGGGGGTTTGAATAGGCTGATTAGCCATGGGCATGTGGTTTTTTATTTGTTACTTCCTGATTCCTTTACTCCTAATGATCATTAATAAATCTCCTAAAATATAATATTTTTATTATTTGAGATCAATTTTAATTTTTACATAATGTATATAATTTCTTCTTTCCTCAATGTTAAAGAATTAATTTTTTACACTTAAACATTTACCTAAATTAATTTCTTAGAAATTAGATTATCACACAGAATAAGAAAATTACTTAGGTCACAATATTTAGAAATCAAATTTACTTTCAAAATTGGAAAGAAAGTATGCATTCTAGCATTTTTTTTTACTGTTTATCTTTCAATCTATCTTTAAGTAATCATCATTATTTACTTCTAATAAATATAGCTAACATTGACAATCTAAAATCTGCTTATGCCAGAGATACATAGGGGATTATTTTTTGGCAAAATTTAGCAAAATATACAGGGGAAAAAAATCTTTTTTTGTCAGCTTTCACTTACTTATTGACCCCAGCCTTTCCTAACTCTTGCTGCCTTGTGGCTGTCCAATGCCTACAATGAAGCACTGGACCTGAGCCTGTTTTTGTCTGAATTACAAAATTACTCAGTCAATTTAAAAAAAAATCTCCTAGCTATCATTCCATCAAAACTTATTCCCTCCAAAGAAATTCTGAGCTCTAAGGAAGTTCTAAGGTTCCAGAAATACAATCATATTTATTGTTTACATATATATACACATGTATACATACACACACACATTATATATATAAAACATTGACATTTAAGACAATATGGCCAATTCTCCCTCTAGTATTTTATTTTTAAAAGGGGACATTGTCTAAGTGGAAGAATGTTAGGAGATATTTTTCAACAGTAGGACCTGGGCCTTTCCTAAAATTCTTGATTATTCTCTGATTTCCATAGTAAAGGTTAGTAAAATTGGCACCTTACTTCTGAAAGGCAATTTCAGGAATCTCTGAGAATCATCTCATGATCAAATCAAATGATCATCTCATAAAACATAAATATAGTAGATTTTAAATATAAGCATACCTGTTGTAAAGCTTTCAAGTCTATCTTCTGGCCTTCTAGCTTAGAATAAAATTCATCTACTGCCTTAATTAAAAAAAAAACACAATACATATGAACTTTTAAAATGTTATTATTGGATAAAAAAGAATGAAATGGATCCTCTAAGTACTTCACTTTTTTCAATCTGTTCTATGATAATTCTCAAAGAAATAAACTGATTTGGACCAATTTTACTATCTTTAAATAAAATAGCAAATAAATATAAATTGATATATAAATTCTGTAGCAGTCCAGGCATATATTAATCTTGATAATATTTTAAGGGTGCTCAAAAAGCTGACTCATGATATTTCTTATGATAGATTTCTGTAACCTTGAGTTAAACTGGACCTTAACTGTGTCAAATTCCTAGCCCTTCCCTGAGGCTACACTCCAAAAGAGGGACCAGATATCTCAGTACATGTTTTGCCAACAATACTTGATTAGCATAGCTATCAGACAAACTCATTTGCCTTGGGCCATAAGAATTCCAGATTTGGGAGTTAACTATTTCTATTGTCTTAGGATCTGGCAGTTTGTATTTTATGATGATTACCTCATAATATTAATGTATCAGACCACCTTTGTCCCTTCCCCCCCTGCCTTTTTGTAACCCTAATAAAAATGAGTATGGCCAAACACGAGGAAGCTCTTTCCACCAAGCTCTTCACAACATGCTGTTAGAGCTCTGTTCCACCTAAAGCCTACTCATTGTAAGGCCTACTCTTCTGCTATTGTTCTTTTGGGTCTAAGTCTTTCTTTATTATGTTCCTCTCTTCCACCATCAGAGGAGCAAGCATGCTGGAGCTCATGTTATTGAACTCTTTCTCTCTGAGTCTTTCCTCCTTTATTGTGTTTTCTCTCTTTCTCTCTGTCCCCTTCACCCATTTTCCCTCGTTTTCTAACTTTCCTTCTTCCCATGAATATATATTAATTGGTGGCTGCAGACAGCCACAATAAATTCTATCATATTGCATACTGCCTACATTTTACAGACCTATTAATAATTATTCTACAACATATTATTATAATCACAATCTGGAGAGAATTTATGAATCTACCTAGATTAGATAACCTAGAACAAAAGAGATTACCAGAAAACTCACCTTATCAAATGATTCAAATTCTAAATATGGACATTTAGAATGTTGAGAAAACAAGAAAGGGTGAAATTCTTCATATCTGTAAAATAAATTAATAATATCACTTAAAATAATAATTTATATAAACTCACCAATGTGAGCTAATTTTAAAATACCCACGTGAGTATATCTTCAGACTGCTTATCTGGCTCTAGGCTTGGTTTTTTCTCTTTTTTCTGAATGATATATCCCTAAGGAAAGTCAAGATGTAAATTAAATTTTTGCCAGAATTGAGACCTATATTTTACATTTTTATTTATGAGCATGATTTGGTATAAACTTTTTTTGGTGGTTATTGGATTGTTTTTTGAAGGTGTAAGAGAAAGCAACAAAGATTCAACCAGGGAAGAAGCAGCAAAGAATAAACTGGCAAGTCTTGAGATGACTCACTAAAAATAAGGTTATAGAAACATGGAATAGTATGGCTGGAAGGGACTATTCCAATATTTGTTTTTCAAATTAAAAAAACTGAGGTAGAAATGAAAAACAACTTGCCAGGGTCATAAAGGTAGTGGTAGATCTGATAAATTAGTAATCTTCTGAGTTCCAGCTCAGTGACCTTTTCAAATACAGGACAAACTCTCTACTAGTGGAAGCTACATGATCAAAGCCTTTCAAAGGCTCTAACAAATTAAAACTTATTACTCAAATCTAGTCCTGAGAAAAGGTAATTTAAATTAGTCAAATTATTCTACTTTTCTAGCTAGTTTAATCTGATCCAGTTCATTTTATGACTTAAAAGGAAGTAAAGAACTACAAAATTTAGAATACTCACAATGTACAAAAGTCAATATTTATACACACTAGGTTTTATAAGTTAAGTTTCATAAGTTTCTTTCCTTTTCTTTTTAAACCCTCAAATTCCATCTTAGAATCAATACTGTGTATTGGTTCCAAGGCAGAGGAGTGGTAAGGGCTAGGCAATAGGGGTTAAGTGACTTGCCCAGAGTCACACAGCTAGGAAGGGTCTGAGGTCAGATTTAAACCCAGGACCCCCCTGTCTCTAGGCCTGGTTCTCAATCCACTGAGCCACCCTGCTGCCCCCAATCCCTATAAGTTTCTAAAGGAACTATAGCATAATGTTCTACCTTTCCACTGAAGTTGTACATTGTTTTCATATAATCTTCTGCTTTCTGCAGGCAAACAAGTACCTTTTCGATATCTAATATGGGGAAAAAAGAAATACCAATTTACCTTTGCCTACTTTTATTATGCCAATGAGGCATAAGAATCACTTAATTAAACAATTAAAGGAGTAAAAATTAATTATTCCATAACAACAATGCTTTGAATTACAGGCACTTAAGCAAAACAAATTTTGTTTATAAAAGCTAGCAATGTATTTAAAGTCAGAAATCATACATTTGTTTGATCTACAAGCTTTGAAAGCATGTTATTGCTAAGGTAACAGAAATTATAAGCAATAATTAACCCTTTTTAGGAAGAAAAAAAAACCCAAAATATATCATCATAGAAGTAAAGCAATAAAGTAATGCAGTAAAGGAAAAAACCATGATCTATATAGTTTAGCAGATAAAAATAACAGTATTTTAATTATCAGAACAAAAGACAGTAAAATGTTATGCCTAAGCTACAAAAATCTAATGAACTTTTATTATTATACTAATAGTACTATGAAACTTAATAATTTACAAGATTTTTTCTTTTGGGAAATAAAGTTCAAATTCTAGGTGCCAGAAATACATCTCTACTGCTCAGCATCAAGGATGTCACTCCCCCAGTTTCCATAGTGGTGGCTCCAGTGACAGGCAAAAGATGTCTTGTGGGGGAAAGAAAGGAAGGCTTCCGTACTTTTGCTAGCAGCAACAACAGGCATTACCATCAGCAACAGAACTCCAATGGCAAATGGGTAGTAAACTTAGTAATGAAGGAAGATGGAAGGGAAAGAGAAGAGAAGGTGAATTTAATATATACTGTTACTCAATCTTCAGTTGTATTTTTTTGATGACACCAATGGGATTTTCTTGGCAAAGATACTGAAGCAGTTTGCCATTTCCTTCTCCAGATCATTATAAAGATGAGGAAACTGAAGTAAACAGGGTTAAATGACGTGTTAAGGGTCACCCAGCTAGTAAATGTCTGAGGCCAGATTTGAACTCAGGAAGATAAGTATTCCTGATTCCAGGTCTGGCACTGTATTTATTGCACCCTGTAGTTGCCCCTCATTTATATATACATATACGTAAATATATATCTCTGAAACTCAAAAGTCAAGTATTCTAAGCTGTGAATGTTGTTTATTCTTTCTCTAGAAATAGTAGTTGTCCATATTTTTAGATCTAACATATCAAAAAGAGGCGAAATAAATAAAATTGAATATTTAAACTTATAACATACATACCTCTAGTTTCAAATTTCTCATCAACTCTTACATTGCCCAAGAATCCATTTTCTCTAAGGCAGTGTTCAATCAGAGTGGCCCCATATGCTATTAAAGTAGATATAATATTATAGTATATTATACTTGGTATTTTCCAATAACATTAAACAAATTAGTATTAAAATTTTCAAAAGCAGCAAGCTATCCTAAAGGAGAAATATGAGATACTATGTATCAGCCAAATCAAAGCGCCATCACTATCTCCCCATAGACCCAGAGAGAAACAGCCCAGGATCCTGAACCTAAGAGCTTGTGTCCAGCCCAGAGCTCAAACCATCATCTTGGGAAGACATTGGCCTGGTCTCTATTCCTGGAGGTGCTGCAGCCACAGATATTCAAAACTCAGGGGAAAAAAGTTCTATCACCAAAATCTTTGGCGCTGGCAAATGGTTCAGCAGCAGAAAATGATGACTGCAGTGGAAATGACATTTGGAAAAAGGAAAAGAGGCATTTCTTTGCCAAGGCATGGTTTTTACCTGGCTTGCAACTAAAGCATCTCATGTATTGTTTCCTCCATGTTCCCTGAAAGCAGGGACTATCTTAAGTTTGTAATGTATCCCCAGTGCTCTATACATAAGAAGTGCTTAATGCTTCTCTCAAAAAAGAAATTACCCATGGTACCAAATTAACAATATTTTGGAATGAAATGGCTTAATTTCACATAACAAATCCTGTATATACTACTTCATGGTTCATGCAGGTACTTCCTTGCACTGATATGGATTGAAAATGATCACATCCTTTGCTCACTCTCCTCCAAAGATTCACCTAATGTTCTTCGAAGCCTTTCTCTGGCTCTTTTAAAATTTTGGGACTAAAAATGTACCACTTAAGATGTTCACCATCTTTTTTGGTCATAAATGTTTTTGATCATATGGTTTATGATGCTTCTTATATACAAGTCATTAGTAAAAAATACTGCAGGCTTATGTCCTACCATTTACCTTTAAACTTTTTCTATGAGTCTTTCAAAAATTAATTTTAATTTCTTTAGAAATTACATTCCATAAATAATACAAAAATATGTTTTGCATAATAATACATGTATGACCCAGATTGAATGGCTTCTCAGCTCTGGAAAGGGGTGGAATTGGGGATAAACAATATGGATCATATGACTTAGGAAAACTTATGTGGAAATTTGTTATTATTAAATAAAGAATTTAATAAAGGAAAAAAGTCACATAAAAAATTACATTCCCTTATTCACCACCATATAACATGATCAGGAATGTCAAAGAAATGGGTTTGTTTTTTTTTTTTAATAAAAACCCTTACCTTCCGTCTTGGAGTCAATACTGTGTATTGGCTCCAAGGCAGAAGAGTGGTAAGGGCTAGGCAATGGGGGTCAAGTGACTTGCCCAGGGTCACACAACTGGGAAGTGTCTGAGGTCAGATTTGAACCTAGGACCTCCCGTCTCTAGGCCTAGCTCTCAACACACTGAGCTACCCAGCTGCCCCCAAAGAAATGGGTTTTTAAAGCAAGGTAGTTTAAAAGCCCTGAAATTTCTTAAATTCAATCTATTTCAGTTCCGGGCATGATCATCATCCATCTGTAGTATCTGTTTATGGTCATTATCATGTCCATGTAAAAATAAAATAGATGTACACGTACATGTACACGTATGTACACACACACACACATCTCTGATTTCATTGGTATTAGGACTTTCTTCCCCATGTGCAAACTCCTGAAGTTGTAGAATGTTAACAAATTTGAAATTTTTAATATTTGATAACATAAAACTCAATGTTACTATGCTTTTGCAGACATGATACTAAAAGAAGCCTTTAATGCTTTTTCTTGTTAAAAATGGAACTTCTCTTTGGAAGCACTTAGGGAATGGGCCAGTATGTGTAAAACAACTTAATTTTTTTCCTGAATTGTCAGCAACTTTTGCTGCCTATAAACATGCCCATGGTCCCTCATCTTTAAAAAACCCTCACATGACCTTACTATTCTTGCTTGTTAGCTCACTATATCTTACCTTCCCATCTCAGCTAAATTTCTTAAAGAAGCTATGAATATAGTAGATACTTCCAATTCTTCTATCATTCTCTTCTAACTCCTCAGCAATGTGGCCTCCAGTTTCATCATTTAACTGAAAATGCTCTCACCAAAGTTATTAATGATCTTCTAATTGTCATATTTAATGTCCTTTTCTCAATCTTCATCCATCAAAACCTCCCTAAAGGATTTGTTAATCACTTTCCTCTTTTGGATATCTTTCCTCTGAGATTTTTGTGACACTCTTCTCCAATTTCACTTAGCTTCGCAGATCTAGTTCCTCTCTTGAGCTACAGTCCCACATTATGAAATGCTTATTAGACATTTTGAATTGGACAGTCCTTAGTCATCTCAAACCCAAACTATCCAAAGCAGAACTCATTAACTTTCCCCCCAAACCTACCCCACTTCTGAACTTTCCAATTACAAAGATACTATATTTCATCATTCCCCCTATCTTTAGATTCAGAATTTTGATATCACCCTCAAATTATCATTCTATCTATCAAACCAAGCTGGCAAACACTATTGTTTCTACCCCCCCAATATTTCTGGTGTATGTCTCCTTTTCTCTACTCATACAATCTTCAATCTATGTCAGGGCCTAGTTCAGTAGCCCTCTAAGTAGTGTCCCTGCCTCATGTCTCTATCACCTGTAATCTTGCCCATCACACAGTTACCAAAGTGATGTTCCTAAAGTTCAAGTCTGACTATATTACCCACTACACAATAAACTTCACTGTCCCCCATTTCAATCAGGATCAAATAGAAACTCTTTGTTGGTTCCTTCCTATCTTTCCAGACTTCTTACACATACCTTCCCTACATGCCCTCTAAAATTCACACACTGGCCTATTTGCTCTTCTCCTCACATGATGTTCCATCTTTAATCTTTGTGTCATTGCAGTGGCTGTCTCTCATGCCTGGAATGCTTTTCTTCCTCACAAGCACCTTTTAGTTTCCCTGAATTCTTTAAAGATTCAGATCAAACACCATCTTTTGTTGCAAAAGATCTTTTCCCTGTTCTCCCTCCCCTCAGTGAATATATCTTATGAGTATGCTTCATTTATTTATTTGTTTATTTGTTATTCCTCCCACTAGAATGTAAGTTCCATAAAAGGAAGAAAATGTTTTGCTCCTCTTTTTTGTATTCTCAGTGCTTAGCATAATTCCTGGCAAATATTAAGCATTTTATTAAATATTCGATTAAGTCATACCTTTCCAGACTTATTACACATTACTCTATTTCTGGAACTCTACATCCTAGCCAAACTGGGCTTCTTGTTATCTCTCTCACATGATATTCCATCTTCTATCACCATGCCTTTGTACAGGCTATCCCTCATGCCTTGAATTCTTCCCCCTCCTCACCTCTTTTAGAATCCCTTACTTCCTTCAGTGGCATCCTCATAGGAACCTTTCCTCAGGCTTTTTCCACTTCTACCAGTCCTAGATCACCATGCATTTATTTTAACAAATTTTGTTCCCTTGATAGCACATAAGCTCCTTAAGGGCAGAGAATAAGTCATTTTTGTCTTTGTTTTTTCCAGTGCCTTAGGTGCTTAATAAATGTTTGTTAGTTGATTGTGTTCATATTTTCTGCTTGTTTCAGTCAATTGTGCAATTGTAAAGATGTTGCCTGCTATAAAAATCAAATCATCTATAAAAGCGGACCTGTTTCCTTCTCATATTTTTATGAAGGTTATCTCTTCATATCTGTATAGTTTTTTTTGGGTAAAAATTGTATAAAGATAAGAAAGCAGATATATGAGTTATTGATGTCTTCTCATTGGCCTTTTCTGTGGGGAATATGGTATTTGTGGGTTTCCCCCCCCTCATTCTTTGGTCTTTTCTCCTCTTTAAAATATATTCTAAAATAATCTTTCAGTATTGCTCTACAGATGGTCTTGCCTCCAACAAAGACTCATTTTTGTTTCTATTTTAAAAAATGTTTGCTGAACTAAATGATCTGAAGCATGCTAGTCTACATTTCCCCAATAAATAACAAATCAAAGAATGTTTTTTTAAAAGACATTCTAAATTGCTAAATATTATGCTGTCAATACATATTACTCACGGAGATATGGGTTAAGAATTCTTTTTAACTGTTCTCCTTTGGGTGCACTGGATATTATTTCAGTTAATCTATAAAAAAATAAGAATTACCTTTTTAATTGGCTTAGGGCTACATTATCTGGAAAAAGTCACATTCAGAGAAGAAATAAATGATGCTTATGGTTCCCAGTAATGTCTTCACACCATTTTGTGTACGTATCTGTATGTATGCATGTATTTTCCATTTAATAAAATAGTTCATTATTATGGCAAACACTTTTTTCTAGCCAAAATTGTCCATCATTTCTCAAATTCTATTCTATATAACCTCAGGGTTCTACAAAGACAAAAATTATGGTGGCAGGCACACAGAATCATTTTGTTCTCTATTTTTATTTGTTGATCACACATAATACATGTATTCAGCTAATGTGGAAAACAGGTTTTAAAACTGATCACTGGAAATATTTGTTCCCAGACCAACATGAGACCACTAATGATCAACCCCAATAATGTTTACAACACAATCGGGTGACTTTTAATTTTGGTTGAACTATCATTGGGGAATAAATGAAAGTTGTGGTCTTTGAGATGTGATACTATTGTGCTATAAGAAATAACTAAAGAACAGTTTCAGAAAAACCTGGGAAGGTTTATATGTACTGATGCAAAGTGAACAGAGAACAGAATCAACTTTGAAAAATTCATTAATTCTGATCAATGATCCACCACAATTCCAAAGGACTCAATATATAAAATGCTTTCCATATCCAGTAGAGAAATGAAAGCCTAGGTACAGACTGAAGCACATTTTTTCTTTTTCTTTTTTTTGGTGATGGTGGTGAACATGATAATTGCATTTACATGACTTCCCAGGTGTAATGGATATTTTATTTCTTGCCTTCTTATTAGAAATGAAAACAAAATTAAATTAAATAACTTTGGCTGAAGAGGCATAAAATAATCTGTCTCTTCATATTTTCAGGTTGTTTTTTAACTACTAAATTTTTATGTAAATGTCTACTATGAATAATTAGGGAAAATAAGTATGTTTAAAGAGACAAAAAATATCTTTATAACAATGATTCTGATGATAAAATAAAAATCAACAAATCTAGATTTAATATCAAATTCCAAATATAGTTAATATGACCTGTTTTTTTTAAAGTTAAAATATGAAAAATTATAACAATCTCCCAACATGCTGGCCTATATAAAAAAGAGCAATATGAACTCTATCACATCACATCATCTAATATTGTTCTCAAATTTTAAATGCTTACTGCTATTATATACTTTTTTCTACTTAAATTGCTTATGATACTATTAGAATAAAATTGATTTATAAATACAATATTTTAAAAACCAGCTTTTTGTTATTTCTTAACATTTTGTTACCATCTGGTTACCAAAGCAGAAGATATATTTAAATTGCTTTCAAATATTTCACTGTAAACATTCTGCCAAAGTTTTAGTTAAAGTAAAGGAGTCTTATATTGTAAGAAGTTCAAGAACCAATATTCTAATCATTTGTTTCACTACAGTTTATGCATACTGAGTAATTACTCTCTAGAAGCTATGAACATTTTATATAAATCTTGCCTCAATCCCAATGGTCTACTCTTTAATTTCTGTCTCTCTTACACCCAAGACACTTATCTTCTATAAAACAACCAGAAATATACAACTTCCCCTCATTTTGAGAGGAATCTACCACCCATCTAAAAAGTAATTTAAGAAAAAGGCTAAATGACTTCAAAATTAATCCCCAAACAGGGTTCACTTGAAATGACCATATATACATATAACTTATTATCATTACAATGTTATTAGACCTAATTCATATAAGGGAAAGAAAATAAACTCAAACATTTCAAATCAGAATATTATGAAAGGTCTAATTTTATTTCCCTAATAAAATATAGTAACTTTATTATAAATAAAACATTAATTACCTTTCCAATGAAAGTAATGGTTCAAATACTCTAGCATGATCAACTGGATACTTTTCTCGAACAGCAAACTTTACATCATCTGCTTCATCACTTCGAAACCTCAAGATATTTAAAATTAGGTATTCATAGTTGGTAAGAACAATATTCCCCTGGAATAAAAATTATAAAACAATTTGTAGCTTAATGGGTTTTTTTTCCCTCAATATTGCATCGGGGGGAGGGGAGAATGTTTTAGCTCACCATGTAGTGAAATGAAGTTTAAAAACAAAATCCAAATACCATCTCTAGCTTATTTCCTTAACATCCCTTAATAATCTTGATTGCAGAAACTTTCTATAATTTATTAAAACTAATATGCATTGTTGTAAGTTATGCCTTCACTGGCAATTCTCTACATTTACAAAAACAAAGGTAGTCTTAACAGATAGTCTGTTATATATAACAGAACACAGTGAATCTACTACTGCTAAGAGAATTCTTAGTCTTAAGTTTGTAGAAGACAAGTTTTCAGAATGATATATCTATTTAATGAAACACTGGTAACCACATATTTGGGCACAAACAGGCATCGCATTTGCATTTTTAACTGCAAGGTAATCCTTATGACACTAATGTCATATTTAATTTTTCAGCAGCAATAGTAATAAGGATGATTTAAACACTGCCTACAGCAGAGCATCATAGTTCCCAGATTTAAGTTGCAATGCATTCCTGGAAATCACAATATAAAGTCAATCACTGTAAAATATCTATTATCTACTGTTGCTTTCGTTTACTGGAATGTATAAAGGATGAAATAAAATTTGATCCTAGCATCAATAGAGAGGTTTACCGAGTAGGGGAGTGTCATAGGAAGGTTTGTGCTTTAGGAAAATCAATTTGACAGTTGTATGGAGGATATATTGAAAGAGGGAGGAGACTTAAGACAGAGAAGTCAAAGAGAATGCTACTGCTAGTTCAAGTAAGGGATGAAAAAGACCTAAACTAGGCTTGAGTGAGTAGAGAAAAGGAGCCAAATGCAAGAGACATGGGTGTGAAAACAACTAAAATTGGCAACTGATTGAACATGTGGAGTGAAGAAGAGTAAAGAGTCAAAGATGACATCATGGTTATAAGCCTGGGAGACTAGAAAAATGGTGTTCTTGATATCAATAGGGAAATTTGGAACAGGAGTATATTTTGGGAGAAAGATAACAAAATGAGATCGGCAATCTGCTACAGAGTATCCATCCTTGTTCCTCTTGTGCAACTCATTCTATCCCACCAAAATAAAAAAGAGGTAGCAGGGCTTTCTCATTGATCTACTACCAGCAAACAGCCCACTCTTCAAGGGTTGACTGTAATTGCTATAGTGCCATTAATGGAACAGGGAAGGGTAGGCTGGAAAGAAAGGGATACTTTTTCAATAGCACTTATGCACCTGCTGTTGTGAGTGCTCAAGCTGTGATTAGGTTATAACTACCTAAGAAGCTGGCAAGGAAGGGGGTAGACTGGAGGCTTACAAAGAAGAAGGGACAGAATGGGGGACTGACTGTTAAGGGATAAAGAGAGGTAGAGCTGTGCTGGTAGATAATTTTCACAATTAGCTATCTGGGATCCAGTAGCTTGATGGTAAATGCTTAATAACTAGCTCCAACCCTCCAAAATGTAAACATGGCACACTTTTAACTTTAATTTGCATTATTAACATTTTCCCATCACTTTTCCTGTCTATGCAATCAATAAAACAAAAAGTTGTGATTTGCCAGCTTCTAAGATGTAAATGCACACAATGAACATTTTAAAATTGGCTCTAAGAGCTAGTATGAACTAGCTAGGGCATACCCTTGATGTGATATACTTTCCAACTCTCCAATTAATCACATACTCCTTGGGGGTTAGGCTATAACCTACAGTTTTGGAGCCTATTATTTTAGACAATTGAGGATAGCCTAAAATCTAACTACTATATACTATTACTATTATTTTTTATGGGCTATTATTGTTCCATTTTTTTGTGGACACAATTATTTTTCCTGGGGGTCACTGAAAGGAAAAAAGTTCCCTATCCCTGCTTCACACTATAATAAATTAATGCTAAATGGATATTCTCATTTCTCAAAAGAAAAACAACAACAACATAGCTTTCAACTCACCTTATCATAAAGTTCAATGATTAAATGATAGGCAGCTTCATCACTTCCAAACTGAAAATCTACAATTCGATCCACACCAAGCTGTTTTACACTAACTAATCTTCGACTCTTCAAATGCTTTCGGCACTATCCAGAAAGAGGGAGAAAGTAATTTGTATAATACAACTGAATTAGTAAAGAAACAGACATAATAATAAAAATAATCCTAAAAACTTGTTTATACAGTATTTTAAAGCTTAAAATTGTGTGTGTATGTGTATAAAATCTGATCAAAATCTAAAAATTTGATGAAAAAACTAAGCCATTCCTATTGCCACATCAATTGGGAGTAGGAGATGGCAAGTACATGATATACAAATACAAGGAACTGTGAGGAAAGATCACTAACAATTGGAGGGTAGGGGATGGGGTAGGAATCAGGAAATGCTTACCTAAAACCTGGCAGCTGAGCTAAGCCTTAAAGGAAGCTAAGAATCTTAAGGAACACAGGTACCAAATTATAGGTCTAAAGATCGACTTGGGCAAAAGCATGGGGACAAGAGATGGAAGTTGAGTTGGGGAGTAGTGTGAACCTTAAAAATTCTCAAACCCTACTTCATAAGGTTAGTATTGTGAACCTTAAAAAATTTCCCAGACCCTACTTCATAAGGTTGGGTTAAGACCATTCCCCATTGGGACCATTCTCCATTTGGGCAGTGAAGGTACTTAGATCAGGAATGTGAGACCTCTACTCCACCCCTACTTAAGTCTGCCCTAGGGGAAGATTGTTGTAAACTCTTTGCTGAACAATGAAAAGTACTTAAACCCATACTTATAGTAAGACAAAAAGTTCTTTAAGCCATGCCTATTTTAGGACTAATACAAAGGGGTGCTAAGTACCTATAAAGGTCAAGCAACTTGTGAATTTACAAGGAACAAAGAGGTGAGAAACTTACTCAGAGCTTTCCTAGTGTGAATTACTCAAAAATTTACAGCTTCTTAGGTGTGAACTAAGAATGGTCTGTCCTTTGAAAAAGTCTACTGTGATTGGTAGATAGAAGGACTTAGGGGAGGTGACATAGGAGAAAATTCCCTATATAAAGGGAGGACAGTCTGTTGAAAAAGGATCTCTTGAAGGCAGTCTCTTGAGACAGTCAGAAGAATCCCTCTCTGGAGAAGGCTGGCTGGCTGAACTGATATCTCTGAACACTAGAATTCTTGCTTAGACAAATCTTGTGGTGAGTGATTAAGGACTGACTGATCTCTTTCTTAAGACTCAGGTCTAGGCCATGTTGGCTTAAGGCCCTTCATACTTATTCCTTTCTTATTCTTTCTCTCTTTCATTAATTCCTCATTTGTATTAATTAAAATCTCTATAAAACCCAGCTGACTTGGGTATATTTCATAATTGGGAATATTTCCCTGGCGACCACCTGATATTTGATTTTAAAACAAGACACTGTCTTGAAATCATATTTTTTGCGGTCACAATTTACTCATCCACTCTTATATCTACTACAAATTAAGTCTTCCACTATTTTAATCACTACAGTTTATGACCTCAACTATTTTAACTATTACAGTAGCTAGGAGTCCAGTTTGGCTGGAAGATAATTATGTGAAATAAAGAGCAAAAAAAGGCAGGCAAGAGCCATAATGCAGAGGGTTGTAAAGGCCTGGCTGAAGAGGTATTGTTTTGTCTGAAAGGTTCTTGAACAGGTTAATAGCATAGTTAGACCTGTGCAAAGATTACTTTGGAAGCTACATGAAAAAGGACCTGCAGAAGGGCAGAAACTTGAAGTCGAGATCAATCAAGAAACTTTTTCAATAGGTCATGTTAACAAGGAAAAGGTGATGGATGTTAAGAAGAAATGTTAAGGATGTAGAATCAATATGAATCAAACCAAAGTCTTTCTGAACAAGAAAACTTTCCATGGCAAACCTAACAAGTGGTCTTCAAGTCATTATGTCTTATGGCACACCATTCTATGTTTGGATAACTTTAAGTCATAAAGCCTGAATTACAACCCATTGATTCTGATTCTGCCTTCTGAGGAAAAGTAGAAGCCTATTCACTCTTCCAAAAGGCGATTTTTAAATGATACATGTGGAACTGCTCATCTACTCTGGGAGGGAGAAAGGAAGGGAGGGAAAGAAGATGAATTAGGTAACCATGAGAAAATATTCTAAATTTAAAAAATTTTTAACAGGCAGTTCTTCAAATACTTGTAAATGGCTATCATAATCCCATGTGATTTTTTTTCTCAAGGCTAAACATCTTCAATAGCCAGGCCAAAGCTTCTGACAATGTTTCACCCTTGCCAACTCCTAGCTATGCCATTGTACCTACCAACATTCCATCTCTTGCTCTGCCAACAATAATCAAATCAACACTGCCAATATTCCTGGGAAAAGTAAATCTATAATAGAATACCATATGTTTCGATTTATTGTCTCTATGACTTTCCAGAGCAAAACACCCTTCCCTAACCACCGCTTCCTAATAAACTGCAGCTTTCCTTTGTTTGAATCCCTAGCACTTAGTACAAAGTTGGCACATAGTAACTATTTAATAAATACCTTTTCATTCATTTATTCCTACTCTCAAGACTATATGTTGTTATGGGAGAAACAATAAACATGTAAGTATTGCAATAGGATATGGACCAGGACAGGAACTGAACCTGTGATTTTACATGTACAGGGGTCTCCCAGATGGGGATATAACTTCTTCCAAATCACCTTTGCAACTCACAATCTCAGAGTTACCTAGGACACTAAGAAAGTGACTTGTCTATAAATCAAATAGCAATTATGTATCAGAGTCAGAAGTTAAACCAGACCTTTCTCGCTTGAAGGCCATCTTTCTATTTGGCATTCCACACTGCCTCTGATCTATTAAGACTACATTCAAAGCAGCCACATACAAGGCATTCTGGGAGGGAGGTAATCATGAAAGGCTTCCTACAGAAGGTAGTGCTCAAGCTGCATCTTGAAACAAGAGGGAAATTCTGAGAGGCAGAGGTAATGGGAGAAGAAATTCCAGTTCCAGAGGACAGCTAGAGCAAAGAAGGAGAGACAGGGAATTCTATGTAAGTAAGACATGGGGGAAAGGCCAGTTTGGCTAGGTTGTGAGAGGAGTAATAATGTACAATAAATATGGGAATGTAGACTAGGGCTGGGATGTGAAAGGCTTTACAAGTCTTTTAAAAAAGGAGGGGGGCCGGGTTACTTTTATCCTAAAGGAGTGAGGTTCTAGAATAGGGGAATCACATGGTTCTCTGCTCAAGAAAAGTCACTTTGGCAGTATTGTGAAAACTGACAGATTTGAAGAGGGAGAAACTGAAGGCAGAAAGCCCAATTAGGAGGCTGTTGCAATCATTTCAGTGAGGAATAAAGAATGCCTGAACCAAACTAGTAGAAGTATGAATACAAAGAAGACTGTGGAGGTAGGAATGGCTGAGTGGGAGAAAGAGTAAAAGGTCAATGATAACCCTGAGGTTAAGTACCCAGCAAAGACTAGAAGAATGGTGGTACTTTCAAGAGAAAGAAAAGTTTGAAAGAAAGGTGGATTTGAGGAAAAAGATAATGTTGACATGTTATGTTTCAGATGATTTCAAAAGGCAATTGGTGAGGAGAAATGTTGGGCTCAGGGAACTCCAGGAGCAGAATGGTACTGGACATATAGTTCCATGAATCATCTACATAGAGATGATAATTAATCCCATGACAACTGATGAAGGCATCAAGAGAATGGGTACACAGAAAGAGGAGGGCCCAGGACAGCTGAGGAAAATCAAAATTAGGATGGATAGGGAGCCAGACAAAGAAACAGTAGTTAAAAAAGTGAGAGGAAAACAAGGAAAATAGTATCACAAAAATCCAGATAAGAGAATATCCTAGAGGATAGGATGATCCTGAGTCTTCTACAGTGCTCCAGCTCACTTCAAGCAGTTTTCATATACAGAGATGTGCTGATAAGTGTGTAAGGAAGGGGCTCTTGTAAAAATGGAGATTTGAATTCCAGACTTCAATACCCAGAAGTCCTTGGTACTTCCCAGAATTCCCTATAATCTCACCTGAGTCTCCACCTGGGCGAGATCACAATTAGTATTTAAGGGGCTCTCTGCCTCCCAAGAGGTCTCTTCCTCTACTCAGAGATTGGAACATGTAGTAAGTAGGCTGTGAATGGGCTAATCAGCCTAGACACATGGTTTATTATTTTGTATCCTTGATTTCTAATAATCTTTAATAAACCTCATAAAATATAATATTTATATTATTATTAGACTAATTTAATTTTTATACTCTCCAGGAGGAGAAAAAGGTAATTATATACTTTTAAGTTTAATTTGCATTTACTAACACTTTCTTAAGACTAGATAATTAACAAAATAAATCCAGCCCAAATTTGTAGAGATTTTGAGGAGTAAATGTTCACACTGAAAATTTAACAATGATCTTTCCCAAATCTGTTAGAGCTAACTCTGGCACAAAGGAGAGATGGAATTGGGAAGGGAAGAGGAAGGATGAGGCTTAGATTGGAGCTGGTGGCTGGGAAATGAGGTAGAGGCTAATTTCAGGCAAGATTAAGGTGAAAGCCCAGGGTAGTTCATGGGGTAGAAAAGTCCAAGTTTCCAGAAGGGAAGTGTGGATGAAGGCTTGAATAGAAGCAGCATGGTTTGGAGTTTGTGGTTGGGATGTCTTCTCTCCCCATCATCCTTCTACAAAGTCTCATCAATTTCACCACTACAACATCTCTCAAATTACCCCCTTTTCTCTACTCACAAAACCACTACTATGGTTCACTCTCATCTCTTCTCACCTGGGTCATGACCCCTCACTGCTTACAGAATAAAATGCAAGCTCTTCAGTCTGACACAAAAGTCCCACCAAAACGTGATGCCATCCATCTTTCCTTGCTTGTTTCACTCTACTTTCCTTCATGAACATTACATCAAACAGGAATACTAGCTGTTCTCCACACTTAGCCCATCTCTCACTTCCACACTTTTGTACAAATTATTCCTCATGCCTAGAATGTCTTCTCAACTGCATCCTTTTCTTCCTTCAAAGCTCAACTCAGGTGCCAACTCTTCAGGGAACCCTTCCCTGATTCCCTCAATGTCAGTGATCTCTCCACTAAAACTTCCTAGTGGTGTTCAAAACACCTATTGGTGTTCAAGTTATATCTCTTCAGTAGAACATAATAGGGAATAGTATTTAATTTCATCTTTATATCTCCATACTTAGCACATTGACTTTGGGCTTAATATATATTTTCTGAGTTAAATCACCATCATATGCTATGTTAGTAAACCTGTCAAAAAAAAAAAGGAAATAAGACTAGTTTAACAGAACTTATTCTTGATGAAGCTACACTGTCCTTTGTAATTACCACTTCTTATCCTATACTTATAGTAACTATTGATTTCATAACGTTCTAGAAATTTACCAGGAATCAAATTCTATCACTGAAATTTGAAGATGAAAAAACTGAAGTTCACAAAAATTAAGTAATTTGATCAACATATCTTATTTCAGTAATGCCAAAGAAGAAAAATCACATAAATAAAAAAATTTAATTAACTCTAAATAAGTAGTATACTGCAATTTTAAAATTTAGCTTCTACTGTCCAAATGAAAGTTACCTTCATGGCAAAGCTAGATGGCATCATATTCTTTGGCCATTCAAACTCTGTTGTATGAATTCGTATGCCAGATTCAAGTAAAAGTGTAACTTTAAAGTCTGGCCTGTGGAAAAAAGAAAAAAAAATCTACCTTTAAAAATAATATTTGACAAAGAAACAATCATGAAAATTATTGTTAAAACAGGAGAAGAAATTAATAATTTCAGATTTAAATAAGCAGAATAAGCAAAAACAATTCTTACTTTTGAAGGCGTATAAGGTATGTCTTATTATCCACATCATAAATGTTGTGTACTCTCATTCCTAATAAGCTAAAAGAAAAAAAATTTGTAACAAATCACATTCTGCAGAATGTGAAAAAGCATATTCTGAGAAAAAGCATATTCATGGCCAAGTATAAATTGCATCAACAACATACACAGACTTGGAGATCTGATCTAATTCAATCTCCTAATTTCATAAGTGAGAAAAAAGTGCTAAACAGATTAAATTCACAGGGGGTAGATATGATTTGGAGTCAGGCCTTGAGAGAGAAATAAAGACTGAGATTAAAGAATCTCATTTAGAAGTTTTCCTGTCATCTAACTTATACCTGAAAGGGAATCCCCTTTATATCTCTGACAAGTTTGCATCCAGTTTAAAGATTTCTTGAAGCTGCCCTCTCTATTTCTGTACTGCTCTAAGTGAAATCTTTCTTTTCATTAAGCTGAAATCTGCTAATCCCTAACTTGGACTCATCCATCCTGCCCCAGAAGTCCAGCTTCTTTTACAAATGAAAGCCCTTAAACTATATATAAAAATTGTTCTGTCCTCCCCTATGACATACACAGGTGAAATAGTCCCAGTAACTTAAACCAATTCACATATGATATGGTTTACAGTCTTTTCCATCTTGGTTACTATCCTCTGGATTCAATCAAGCATACTCTATCTATGTCTTTCCTAAAATGTCATATTCAGAACTACACCCTTCCTTCTCATTTTGAACACCATGCTTCTCCTAATACAGCCTAAAATGAGTTCAGATTTTTTTGGCTGCCATGTGAAACTATTTATTAACAATGATGTAAGGATAAAGAGTGCAGATGTAAGACTAGCTAAATGGAAGAGAAAAGAATTCCAAGACATGGTACGATTCTAATACTGTTAACATCCTAGATTTGTCCTTATCCTCACATCACTGTGAATAAAGTGTTAAAAAGGAGCATACCCACCTCCTCCATCTGATTTTAGATGGTGTGGGAGAGAACTAGCTAGTTTAATGTAAGAATCATGGTAATGATGACTCCCATTTATTTTACTTTCCCATTTCAGACAGGGCCTGTAATTTCATCTTCTACCAGCATATTTAACCATCTGTAATGCCAGAAGATTAACTTTAACTTTAGGTTTAAATCATCTCTAGGTGTTAGAAAGATGCTTGTTATAATTGAGAAGCGAAGTTACCTGCCATTGTGGCTAGAGGTGCAAATAACATGGGTCAGAAGCTCTCCCCGACTTTCGGACTCGCACTCAAAGTCTAGTTGCGGCTCGCAAAACTTTAAAGATTACAAATTGCTTTTAAAGACTCTCAATACTAAGCAAAAAGTTATTGCCAGGGGATGATAGGCACTGGTAACTCCCGAGAGGGAAGAGGGCCCCTCCAGGCTGGCCCAGAGTCTCATGAGCTTGTAGGCCGAGAATACTCAGGTTTTCGTCCGACGCAGCCCCTGTCCGCCACCCGCTCCCCCATCCCCTTTGCCCGAGCGGGGCCTGCACTATCAGGAAAGGAAAGAGAGGAGACCTCTGACACGTCGTACCTCAGATTCCCTACTGAGCCCAGCCCGACTTGTCGGAGCCTACCTGGCATTGAACTCGGAAAGGATGGCGCAGATATCTACGGAGCTGAAACGAGTCTTCATTGTGAAGGTTCTTTAGTAGCTCTGCTTCCTGGCCGGCTTCTCCTCAGATCCGCAGGCACTGACAGACTCCTAGGAACTCAGAGCTACACGCAGGCGCAGTAGTCAAACTGACGGCGGGCTGGAGGACCCAAAATTCTTTGATGTGCTCACCCAAGCAAACTGGTATTGTGTATTTGTAGTATCTTAACTTAAAGACAGAAAGATTCTAAACTACTAATACATCTTTCTGGATGAATATCCTGCCTAAATTCAGAGAAAGCAGTCGATCCCGCTATCTTTCTTTATTTTCCTTCCTTTATATATAGTTATCAAGCCGAAGTTTTAGCGACTCCTGCTGGCAGAAAAATTATTTGCTTTATGGTTCCTGATAATTTTGTGAAATGTCCAGCGGGGGGTGGTGCAGAGCATAAGCTTTACAGCTGAGATTTGCTGTTTGCAAGTTGTGCTGTCAGTTATTAGAAGAGAAATGTAATTTTTCTCAATATAATTTAGATTGCATAGTTCAAATAGCAACCCTACACGAGGGTATTTTTTTAGAGTGATGAGCTCAACTTTTCACTGCATTTTTTTGTCTTGCTTCAGAATCGAGTAATTTTAGATATAGCATATGAAGCCCTAGCATATTATTTTTACATAATGCATAAATGCAAAATAGAGACCGCGTCTCACTATCTTGCCCAGGCTGGAGTACAGTGGCTATTCACAGGCGCGATCCCACTACTGATCGGCACGGGAGTTTTGACCTGCTCCGTTTCCGACCTGGGCCGGTTCACCCCTCCTTAGGCAACCTGGTGGTCCCCCGTTCCCAGGGGGTCACCATATTGATGCCGAACTTAGTGCGGACACCCGATCGGCATAGCACACAGCAGCCCAGAACTCCTGGGCTCAAGCGATCCTCCAGCCTCAGCCTCCCGAGTAGCTAGGACTACAGGCGCGCGCCACCACGCCCGGCGAGAGCACAGGGCGAGCGGCGAGACCTCGAGGCTGTAGACCTGAATGACGTACCCTAGAGAGGGTGGAGAGGGGCGGAGTCGAAGGAGTTGGGTCGATTACTGCCTGTGTCCTATAGATGGCGGTGCTGAGAACTGCTACGTTCAAGGTCCGAGAACAGGCATTAGAACAAATCCGTTTGCGATGGAGAAAAGGACTGTGCTGGTCACTAAACAGGGTGGCCATAAAGAAAAAATATGAGCTCTGGGCATTTTTCATTGGTTGCCCTCCCATGCCTGAAATGCTCTCCTTCTCCGTCCTCCCTCCTTGGATTCCTTCAATTCTACTTTCTGCAAGAAGCTTTTCAAGGTCCCCCTTAATGATCTCTCATTTTTCCTGTATGTCCATAGCTATTTGCACGTCGTCTCCTCCCATTAGAATGTACATTTCTTGAGGACAGCTGTTTGTTTTTGTTTTTTGCCCTTTTTAAGCCCCCCTCCCCCCAGCCTAGTTTAGTGCCTGGTGGTGCATCGATTTGAGTTTGTACAGATTCTTAAAACGGTGCCAAAAGGGTCTCTAAAATATTTGCTGCATCACTGGCAGCATTTTTTAGCCTCCCAGCTGTTACTAATAAGTTATTTTTAGTTGAAAGTGGATAATACTTTTAAATGTCTTTTATTTTAATTTTTAAGCCCACTCATATATTGCCAAATTTATTTTCAGTGCTTCCCCTCTCCCACCCCACAGATGACAAAAAGTTTAGAACTGGCCAGACGCTAATAGATCATTTAATCCAAGCTTCTCATTTTACAGACTGAAAAACTCAAGTCCAGAGAGGGAAATGATTCGCCTAGTGTAACAGAGCAGTAGTATTGCCATGCCGTTTTTTACCTTCTCCACTCCTGCCTCCTCCCAACATCAATGTTCTCTTCAAGATACTCCAATTCTTTCTCTTTCTTTATAAAAAATTAATTTTGTCCCACTTCCTAAGACTGAACCTCCAGTCTATTTTAGGTGAATGCCAGATAATATGAATTAAGGAATCCATGGCAAACTGTTAATGGGTGTTGCCGTGTTAATGAAAAAATATTTGCCTTTTCTCCCTCTCAGGTAAGATTAACAAAGATTTTCTTAGTTGCTACTTTAACCCAATAGTGACTTTAATGTTGACTTCAAGTACTTTGACATATTGGGAAGAAAGTTATCAGGAAGATATTTTGACTCTAACTACACTGTACATACTACCTTGGGGTAGAATTTGAAACGATTGTCGAAACAGGGAAATAAGGACACTGAGTATCCAAAAAGAAGATGGGTATTTGAATACTTACAATGAAAAACAAAGCAAACACACACACACACACACACACACACACACACACAAACCTTCATTATAGTTGGTTCCTGCCTTTTTTATGTGTTCCAAATAGAAGTATCCCATAATCAGCAGTAAACCTTCATTCTTGCCATTTTATCCCTTCTTTTCTTCCCTTGGTAACTGAAGTGATCACGGGGAGATAATGATCTGCTGAAATGGGACATCTCTGAAGTTGGGCATCCATTCCCAGTCAGCTGAACTCCCTGGGACTTCTCCATTAGACCTAAAAATCTCTTCATCCTGCAGAATCTCTTAAGCCTGAGAACTCTCACTTCATAAATGTCTTCTGCCCTCTGTTCTCTCCCTCTGATTGGAGGGTGGAAGACTCATCCCAGAACCTTAATTTAAGGAGATGACTCAGCCCAGACACCTTTTAATTTCCTACTCCCTGCACTGTCTTTTCTCTCTAGTACTTAGCAAAGTACCTGGCATGTAGCAGATGCTTCATAAATGTTTTGGGCCTGTCTGATTGACATGCATTATAATTTCTTTCTTTTTTGTCCTTTTAAAAAAATTTAGAATATTTTTCCATGGTTACATGATTCATGATTTTTCCCACCCTACTCCTGTGATTTGGGCTTATAGTTAGAATACAATGAAGTACTCATGGACCATAAAATGCAATAAAAATTACTTTATTAATAACAAAGGACAAAAAGGATGTAATTCTTACAGTTAAAAAAAAGATAGTTATTCCCTTTCCCTTCCATATTCAAGACAGCAACTGAACATGCTAGGTCAGAAAGGCAATGAGAAATTCCACTAAAACCTTCAATTCCAGTTACTCATAAACTGGACCTTTTATGCCTCAGGGGGCAAGGAATTGAACTCAATGATACACCCTCCCCTTTTCCACTAACTCTCTTAAGAAGAAATCAGCCCAAACTAACTAAAACAGGTGTTATGTTCTAAAGAGCTGAAAAAAAAAAGCTATGTGACTCTGATCTTTCAAAAACTTTATTTTCAAGAAGAAACCAGAGTTTGAAATTGACTACTCTGAAATTGACTAACCCTTGGCTCCTCAATCCTGAATCCTCTCAGATTCAAAGTTCCCCTCCTTGGTGCAGGATTGGTCCTTATATTGTGAATTTCAAAACTACTCAACCCTGTTCAAACCATTCTTTAGAGGATGGGATTTGGCTATTTCCTGATCAATAACAATAGAGATACTTGGAATGACAGAATCAGGTCTTGGAAACTACAATTTCCACCCTACTCAAGGTAACAGGATTTAGGAAGGGCTGCAGCAAAGCTCAAGATTTAATTATTTGAGAATGTGCCCTTCAACAGACCTGTGCAAAGGGGACAGACCTCTGGGCAGTCCTGGGTGAAGTTAGAGCCACCATTGGCACAGGTGAGATACAGGAAGTGAGGTAGAGGACAGCTGAGGAGTCTGGGGACTTCCTGTGTGGAGGAAAGGAGGTTGCTGGAGCCTGGTGCTTTGGAGTGGAGGCGCTCAGACTGTTTCTCCATTTTGGTCACGTGAGTGATAGGGACTGATCTCTTTTCTTTGCCTCGGCTATCCAAGGCCTTGGGCCTTTGGCCCAGCCTAAGCAGAGGGGGTATTTAAGCCCTATTTCTTTATCTCCCCTTTCTCTCTCTCTCTCTCTCTCTCTCTCTCTCTCTCTCTCTCTCTCTCTCTCTCATACCTTTCTTCCTCCTGTTAGTAATTAAAAACTCCATAAAAGGTTGACTGCTGACTTGAGTTTTCATTTAGGAATTACATGGCTGAATTCCTTGGCGACCTTAAATTAATATATATCAGTCTTTTAATGTGATTTCCATATTACAGATCAGGGGTAAAGTGAGGATGTCCATGATCACATTTACTATTTAATATAGTGCCAGTGATATTAGCTATAGCAATAAGACAAAAAAAAATGGGAGGGGGGGAGGAAGCAGAGGTAAAGTAAAAACAAAACCTGTAACTTTTAGTACATGATATGAAGGTTTATTTCAGGAAATCTAGAAATTTCAATTCAAAACAAAACAAAAGAATTGAAAGTATTAACAACTTGAGCAAAGTTGTAGGATATAACCTGTCTTCTATATTAACTAAGTGTCTAATATCTACAAGACATGTGGGTCTTATATATTCTTGTGGAAAAACTCAAGAAAGTTCTTGAAATTATCTCACACTGCAGGAGTTTTTTTGTATTAAAGTTACAAATCAAGAATAGAGTGTTTATCAAATGGAGACAGAAAGGAAAACAAAGATACATTTTGCAATATAGAATAGAACCATCAATGTTATATCATTTAAAGGACTTCTAGGAAGAGATAAAAATATTGTAAATTTCCCCAAATTCAAGCAATAAATAGTTTAGGAGATAATTTTGCCTAGTGATACAAAAAAAATTGGTATCTTCTGACATCTTAAAGTATTTGCTAGCATTTCCACAAAATATAATATTTTTTTTCAAGCAACTAGTAGCTTTGAAAAATGAATGATGAAACTAATGCAGATAAGGTTAGAAAGAACTAATTAGAAAAAAAAATTCTTTATGGCAAGTTTTTTTTTTTTTAAACCCTTACTTTCCCTCTTAGAATCAATACTGTGTATTGGTTCCAAGGCAAAAGAGTGGTAAGGGCTAGGCAATGGGGGTCAAATGACTTGCCCAGGGTCACACAACTGGGAAGTGTCTGAGGCCATATTTGAACCTAGGACCTCCCTTCTCTAGGTCTGGCTCTCAATCCACTGAGCTACCCAGCTGCCCCCTGCAAGATTTTTAATAAAGGTTTTGTTTCCAAGATGTATAAAGAATTAATTGAAATTTATGAGAATAAGATCCAATTTACAAATAATCAATCAACAAATATTTATTAAGGATCTACTATGTACTGTGCTAAGCACTGTGACAAAGTATAAACAAGCAGTTTTCAAAGGAAGAAATTCAAACTGTTAATAACAAAATGAAAAAATGCTCAACACCACTAATAACAAAATGCAAATTAAGTCAACTTTGAGGATCTACCTCATATCCATCAGATTGGCAAAGTAGGTAAATTACAAATGTTGAAGGGACTGAGGGTAAAAAGGCACATTAATATATTGGTGGAGCTGTGAATTGATCTTACCTTCCATCTTAGAATCAATACTATGTATTGGCTCTCAATCCACTGAGCCACCCAGCTGTCCCAATCATGCCATTTTAAAAAGCAATTTAGAACTATGCCTAAAACCCCAACAATATCATCCTAAATGGATTTTTTTAAAAAGGGAGAAGACTAATAGGTACAAAAAATTTTACAGCATCTCTTTTTATAGTGTCAAAAGAACTGGAAACTAAAGGATAATCATCAATTGGGTAATAAAATGAATTAGAATATATAAATATAATGGTATTTGTAGCATTAAAATGATACAAGAAACTGTTTTAGAGAAATCTAAAAAGATTTATATGAACCAATATAAAGTAAAATGAGCAGAACCAAGACAACAACTTCTATCATAACAACATTGAAAAGGCAATTAACTTTGAAAGACTTAAAAAATTGATCAATGCAATGATCAATCAGGAGTCTAGAGGATTGATGATGAATTAAGTATCCACTATGGGGCCATTTGCTGACAGATGGTCCAACATGGGGAATTGTTTTGTTGGATTATATGTATTTGTTTTGTTTTTCTTTTCAAATTTTCAATTGGGAGAGTTGTAGGGGAGAATAAATAAATGTTTGATATTTGAAACAAATAATAAAGTGAATGTATGAAAAAGCATTTATTATTTGCTATGTACTGTGAATTTCAAAACTACTCCACTCTGTTCAGACCATTCTTTGGAGGATGGGGTTTAGCTATTTCCTGATCAATGACAATGAAGATACTTGGAGTAACAGAGTCAGGTCTTGGAAACTGCAGTCTCCACCCTACTCAGGTAGAGATTAGGAAGGGCTGCAGCAAAACTCAAGATTTAATTATTTGAGAATATGGCCCTCAAAAGACATGTGCAAAAAAGGACAGACCTCTGGGTGGTCCTAAGTCAAGCTAGAGCCACCATTGGGACTTGGGAGGCACAGGAAGTGAGGTAGGGAACAGCCTCTGAAATTCACTCACTTGCTGGGGACAGAGCAAGACAGGAGTTCGTGCTAGGAGCTTGAGCAGGGAGGAGGCCCGCAGACAGCTTCCCTTGAGATCCATCACGTGAGTCAAGGACTGATTCTTCTTCTCTACCTTGGCCCCTTTGGGCCTAATCTCCCTCTGCCTTGGCCAGAGGTTGAGTAACCCCTTTCCCTTTTCTCCTCTCTCCTTCTCTCCCTCTCCCTTTCTTACTCTCCTTGTGATTAAACCACCACAAACTCCCTTCTGACTTGAGTGTTTCATTTTAGGAATTTCATAAGTAAATTCCTTGGCGGCCATAAATTAATATTATAACAATCTCTAAAGGTGATATTTTCACCATTACAGTACTAAGCACTGTGCTACTGCTGGACATAAAAATTGAAAAGTGAGACCATCTTTGCTCTTGAGAAACTTACATTATAATTAGGGGTGTCAATACAAAGAGGAGAATTCAGCTACAAGGGTAGAGAGGGGGAGCTAAAAGGGTTTTGTGGTTCTAAAGGTACAGCTTCAGGGTGAATAATAAGAATCAAGGATCCTTAAAATGCATTTGTAGATAATATGACAGTGTCTGGATATCTGGAAGTTGCAGAGGAAGGTTAGACAATAAGCCTCAATAGACAAAAGAAAACAGAAACAGGAAGGATGATAAGGCCCAATGTTCCTCCATGTTAGCTGAAAGATTATATTGTTGACTTATAAGAAAGATTTAAAAAAAGAGATCAGTTAACAACTATAATTTTGTAATCTTAGTCTTAGTAACATCTCTAAGACAAAAGGGTCTCAAATTTCAGCATGCAGGAGATCTTAATGTTTTTTCTTTGGATTCTTTCATTTCAATTATTTCAGATTACATATTATATATTTCTTTGTTCTAAGACAAAACCTTTTGACAAGTGAATCAAGGAATGTGTCAAAAAACATCTTAAGGGACTTCCGGTTAAGATGGCGGCTTAGAGAAAGCTAAAGTTCAGATCTCCGGAAAACCCTTCCCGACCGATCTCAAACTATAAGCTCCTAAGGAGCCGAAATTCAAAACGATCAACAGCACAGACCCTGGGAACCCTCCTCCTGGACCTGGACCCGGATCAAAAGGTACGGCTCCCCTCAAAAGCCAGAACCCGAGATCACTCGGACCTAAGGGGTAGGAGCGCAGAGTCCAAGGCTCCGGGAAGCCGCAGCCCAGCCCGGCTCAGAGAGCAGGGTCCTCGGAACAACAACCCTCAGGGCCTTCTATCCGAGTCCCAGTGAAAGTCACTGCCTGGAGCAAGACAGCCTCACGGGCTGGATCCTGCTATCCAAGTCTCAGTGAAAGTCCCTGCCCTTGGAGCATGGGGAAGCTGCAGCCCATCCCCCCGCAGGCCAACGAAACAGCCTCACGGCCAGCGATTCTGAAGGCAACTTCCGGAAAGCAACGTGGTCCGACCCTTCCATTCCAGTTCCAGTGAGGCATATTCAGTTTAACCCAGGGAAAGCTCATAGAACCGACAATCTGCCCAGGACTAAAGCCTCTGAACACCAGACAGAGATAAGAAAAGCTAATCCTCCACATTCAGAGATGGCAAACTCCACAGAAGCACAGAAGCCCCAAAATACCAAGAAAAATAAGAAGAAAGGGGCGACTTTGGACATATTCTATGGAGCCAAAATACAAAATACAGAGCAGATAGATAATATACAAGAAAATGCTCCAAAACCTTCCAAAGGAAATGGAAACTCTCCACAAACCTATGAAGAATTTGAATCAGAAATGACCAAAAAGATGGAAGCCTTCTGGGAGGAAAAGTTGGAAATAATGCAAAAGAAATTCACGAATCTACAAAACCGGTATGATGAAACTGAAAAGGAAAACCAGGCTTTAAAGGCCAGAATCAGGCAGCTGGAAGACAACGATCGTGTAAAAGAGCAAGAATTAATAAAGCAAAGCCAAAATACCAAGAAATTAGAAGAGAACATAAAATATCTCACCAACAAGGTGATAGATCTGGAAAATAGAGGGAGAAGGGATAATTTAAGAATAATTGGACTCCCAGAAAAGCCAGAAATAAACACCAAACTGGACATGGTGATACAAGATATAATCAAAGAAAATTGCCCAGAGATTCTAGAACAAGGGGGCAATACAGCCACTGACAGAGCTCACAGAACACCTTCTACACTAAACCCCCAAAAGACAACTCCCAGGAATGTAATTGCCAAATTCCAAAGCTATCAAACAAAAGAAAAAATCCTACAGGAAGCCAGAAAAAGACAATTTAGATATAAAGGAATACCAATCAGGGTCACACAAGACCTTGCAAGTTCTACTCTGAATGATCGTAAGGCATGGAACATGATCTTCAGAAAGGCAAGAGAGCTGGGTCTCCAACCAAGAATCAGCTACCCAGCAAAACTGACTATATACTTCCAAGGGAAAGTATGGGCATTCAACAAAATAGAAGACTTCCAACTTTTTGCAAAGAAAAGACCAGAGCTCTGTGGAAAGTTTGATACCGAAAATCAAAGACAAGGAATACCTGAAAAGGTAAATATTAAGGAAAGGGGAAAAATGTTATCTTCTTCTTTTACTCAAACTCTCTTCTATAAGGACTACATTTATATCAATCTATGTATACTAATATGTGGGGAAAATGTAATGTATAAATAGGGGGTAAAGAAAGACCAAATAGAATAATCATTCTCACACAAAGATTCACATGGGAAGGGGAGGGGAAGAAAACTCCTATAAGAAGGAGAGGAAGAGGGGGGGGAGGGGTTTACTTAAACCTCAATCTCAGGGAAATCAACTCTGAGAGGGAAAAACATCCAGATCCATTGGGATCTTGAATTCTATCTTACCCAACAAGGGTAAGGAGAAGGGAAAACCAAGGGGGGGAGGTGGAGAGGGAGAACAAAAAGGGAGGGAAAGAGAGGGGGGAGGGGGAGGGAAGAAAAAGGGAGGGACTAAAAAGGGAAATATCAAGGGAGGGGACAAGGGGGACTGATTCAAAGTAAATCACTGGACTAAAAGGTAGAGCCGAAGAAGAAAAGGTTAGAATTAGGGAAGGCAATCAAAATGCCAGGGAGTCCACAAATGACAATCATAATTTTGAATGTGAATGGGATGAACTCACCCATAAAACGTAGACGAATAGCAGAATGGATTAGAATCCAAAACCCTACTATATGTTGTCTTCAAGAAACACACATGAGGCGGGTTGACACCCACAAGGTCAGAATTAAAGGATGGAGTAAGACCTTCTGGGCCTCAACTGATAGAAAGAAGGCAGGAGTGGTAATCATGATATCTGATAAAGCCAATGCAAAAATAGACCTGATCAAAAGGGATAGGGAAGGTAATTATATTTTGTTAAAAGGGACTCTAGACAATGAGGAAATATCATTAATCAACATGTATGCACCAAATAATATAGCACCCAAATTTCTAATGGAGAAACTAGGAGAATTGAAGGAAGAAATAGACAATAAAACCATACTAGTGGGAGACTTAAACCAACCATTATCAAATTTAGATAAATCAAATCAAAAAATAAATAAGAAAGAGGTAAAAGAAGTGAATGAAATCTTAGAAAAATTAGAATTAATAGACATATGGAGAAAAATAAATAGGGATAAAAAGGAATACACCTTCTTCTCAGCACCACATGGCACATTCACAAAAATTGACCATACATTAGGTCACAGAAACATAGCACACAAATGCAAAAAAGCAGAAATAATGAATGCAGCCTTCTCAGATCACAAGGCAATAAAAATAATGATTAGTAATGGTACATGGAAAACCAAATCTAAAACCAATTGGAAATTAAACAATATGATACTCCAAAACCGTTTAGTTAAAGAAGAAATCATAGAAACAATTAATAATTTCATCGAGGAAAATGACAATGGCGAAACATCCTTTCAAACCTTTTGGGATGCAGTCAAAACAGTAATCAAAGGTAAATTCATATCCCTGAATGCTTATATTAACAAACAAGGGAGAGCAGAGATCAATCAATTGGAAATGCAACTGAAAAAACTCGAAAGCGATCAAATTAAAAACCCCCAGCAGAAAACCAAATTAGAAATCCTAAAAATTAAGGGAGAAATTAATAAAATCGAAAGTGATAGAACTATTGATTTAATAAATAAGACAAGAAGCTGGTACTTTGAAAAAACAAACAAAATAGACAAAGTACTGGTCAATCTAATTAAAAAAAGGAAGGAAGAAAAGCAAATTCACAGCATTAAAGATGAAAAGGGGGACAGCACCTCCGATGAAGAGGAAATTAAGGCAATCATTAGAAATTACTTTGCCCAATTATATGGCAATAAATACACCAATTTAGGAGAAATGGATGAATATATACAAAAATACAAACTGCCTAGACTAACAGAAGAGGAAATAGAATTCTTAAATAATCCCATATCAGAAATTGAAATCCAACAAGCCATCAAAGAACTTCCTAAGAAAAAATCCCCAGGGCCTGATGGATTCACCTGTGAATTCTATCAAACATTCAGAGAACAGTTAATCCCAATACTATACAAACTATTTGACATAATAAGCAAAGAGGGAGTTCTACCAAACTCCTTTTACGACACAAACATGGTACTGATTCCAAAACCAGGCAGGTCAAAAACAGAGAAAGAAAACTATAGGCCAATCTCCCTAATGAATATAGATGCAAAAATCTTAAATAGGATACTAGCAAAAAGACTCCAGCAAGTGATCAGAAGGATCATTCACCATGATCAAGTAGGATTCATACCAGGGATGCAGGGCTGGTTCAACATTAGGAAAACCATCCACATAATTGACCACATCAACAAGCAAACTAGCAAGAACCACATGATTATCTCAATAGATGCAGAAAAAGCCTTTGATAAAATACAACACCCATTCCTATTAAAAACACTAGAAAGCATAGGAATAGAAGGGTCATTCCTAAAAATAATAAACAGTATATATCTAAAACCAACAGCTAATATCATCTGCAATGGGGATAAACTAGAAGCATTCCCAATAAGATCAGGAGTGAAACAAGGATGCCCATTATCACCTCTACTATTTGACATTGTACTAGAAACACTAGCAGTAGCAATTAGAGAAGATAAAGGAATTGAAGGCATCAAAATAGGCAAGGAGGAGACCAAGTTATCACTCTTTGCAGATGACATGATGGTCTACTTAAAGAATCCTAGAGATTCAACCAAAAAGCTAATTGAAATAATCAACAACTTTAGCAAAGTTGCAGGATACAAAATAAACCCACATAAATCATCAACTTTTCTATATATCTCCAACACAGCTCAGCAGCAAGAACTAGAAAGAGAAATCCCATTCAAAATCACCTTAGACCTAGGAATCTACCTCCCAAGACAAACACAGGAACTATATGAACACAACTACAAAACACTCGCCACACAACTAAAACTAGACTTGAACAAATGGAAAAACATTAACTGCTCATGGATAGGATGAGCCAATATAATAAAAATGACCATCCTACCCAAACTTATTTATCTATTTAGTGCCATACCCATTGAACTACCAAAATACTTCTTCACTGATTTAGAAAAAACCATAACAAAGTTCATTTGGAAGAACAAAAGATCAAGGATATCCAGGGAAATCATGAAAAAAAAACACATATGATGGGGGCCTTGCAGTCCCTGACCTAAAACTATATTACAAAGCAGCAGTCATCAAAACAATTTGGTACTGGCTAAGAAACAGAAAGGAAGATCAGTGGAATAGACTGGGGGAAAGCGACCTCAGCAAGACAGTATACGATAAACCCAAAGATCCCAGGTTTTGGGACAAAAATCCACTATTCGATAAAAACTGCTGGGAAAATTGGAAGACAGTGTGGGAGAGACTAGAAATAGATCAACACCTCACACCCTACACCAAGATAAATTCAAAATGGGTGAGTGACTTAAACATAAAGAAGGAAACCATAAGTAAATTGGGTAAACACAGAATAGTATACATGTTAGACCTTTGGGAGGGGAAAGACTTTAAAACCAAGCAAGATATAGAAAGAATCACAAAATGTAAAATAAATAATTTTGACTACATCAAACTAAAAAGCTTTTGTACAAACAAAACCAATATAACTAAAATCAGAAGGGAAACAACAATTTGGGAAAAAATCTTCATAGAAACCTCTGACAAAGGTTTAATTACTCATATTTATAATGAGCTAAATCAATTGTACAAAAAATCAAGCCATTCTCCAATTGATAAATGGGCAAGGGAAATGGATAGGCAGTTCTCAGATAAAGAAATCAAAACTATTAACAAGCACATGAAGAAGTGTTCTAAATCTCTTATAATCAGAGAGATGCAAATCAAAACAACTCTGAGGTATCACCTCACACCTAGCAGATTGGCTAACATAACAGCAAAGGAAAGTAATGAATGCTGGAGGGGATGTGGCAAAGTAGGGACATTAATTCATTGCTGGTGGAGCTGTGAACTGATCCAACCATTCTGGAGGGCAATTTGGAACTATGCCCAAAGGGCAACAAAAGAATATCTACCCTTTGACCCAGCCATAGCACTGCTGGGTCTGTACCCCAAAGTGATAATGGAAACAAAGACTTGTACAAAAATATTCATAGCTGCGCTCTTTGTGGTAGCCCAAAACTGGAAAACGAGGGGATGCCCATCAATTGGGGAATGGCTGAACAAACTGTGGTATATGTTGGTGAAAGGAATAATAAAGTGGAGAAGTTCCATGGAGACTGGAACAACCTCCAGGAAGTGATGCAGAGCGAGAGGAGCAGAACTAGGAGAACATTGTACACAGAGACTAATACACTGTGGTATAATCGAACGTAATGGACTTCTCCATTAGTGGCGGTGTAATGTCCCTGAACAACTTGCAGGGATCCAGGAGAAAAAAAAAACACCATTCATAAGCAAAGGATAAACTATGGGAATGGAAACACTGAGAAAAAGCAACTGCCTGAATACAGAGGTTGAGGGGACATGACAGAGGTTAGACTCTAAATGAACACTCTAATGCAAATACTATCAACAAAGCAATGGGTTCAAATCAAGAAAACATCTAATGCCCAGTGGACTTACGTGTCGGCTATGGGGGGTAGGGGGGGAGGAAAAGAAAATGATCTATGTCTTTAACGAATAATGCTTGGAAATGATCAAATAAAATATATTTTAAAAAAAATCTTAAGATTGTAATAGTCATACAAATGCAAAAGAGGATAATAATTATAATATTCATAAATGACACTAGGATGAGAGATCCAAAAATAGAATTTACTAAAATTTAAAGTTCTATTGGTTATCCAGGTGGAGTTTTATCAGCAGTAGTCTGAGATGAGTAGATAAAACCTCCATATATTCAGATCCATCAAGAACATAAGTACAATATTCTTTTCAGGGTTTTTTGGAAAAAAAATTGTAATTCTGAACTTAAATACCAAAGAAGAGAGTTTCCATACACACAGCATAAATACAAATAAAAAGAGAATTCCATATAAAACAGTTAATTTTGCCTTTTAAAAATAGATAATAAAATCTACATGTATTTTAAAAATTGTTCCACTTATTCATATTTCCATCTGAATTGTCTTTTGTTCTTTTCTGATATTTAAATAATGTTATGAATGACTCTTTTGGGAGCTATTGCTTGACCAACCTTTCTCTCCATACCCACTCCTATTCTTATCCTTTAATTTTGATTTCCACTCCTACTCCTGCCCTTTCTTCTTTCACTATTTCCTTCTACACTAGTGTTTTGTTTTTAGTCAGTCCCCCTAATTCCCACCCTTATTTTAGTTCCCTTTCTACCCCCCTCCCTTCTTATTCCCCTCTTATTTTCTTTACAGCCTTTTTAAACTACCCCCCCCACTCTTTCCCTCCCTTGTATTGCTTTCCTCCCCACCAGTCCATTTGTTACCCTTCTACTTCTCTATAGGGCGCAAATTAATTCTCTGCCCCAATGGATTTGATTGTTCTTCCCTCTTTGAGTCAATTTCAATGCATGTAAGAATTTAGTATTTCCTATCTCCAACCTCTTTATCTTTCCATTGTATTGATGTTCTCCCCCACTCCCTCCATGCGCTTCTTTGTGACATATAAATTTACCCCATTTTGTTTCTTTTCCCAATTCTCTTAGTATTAACCTCTTTTTTTCAACTCTAGTTATATATATACACATATTTATGTCTTGGCATTTCATCCTATACAGTTTGTCACTGTTCCCTCTAAGTATAATTCTTCTAGCTACCCAGGTAATAATAACAATTTTTAAGAGTTACCAATATGTTCTTTTCTTGTAGGGATACATATCATTTTAACTTGTTGGGTCCCTTAAAAAAAGTTTTGTTTTTGTATTTGTTTTTTCCCCCTTTCTTAATTATCTTTTGATGGTTGTCTTGAGTTCTGGGTTTGGGCATCACATTTTCTGTTCAGGTGGTCTTTTCTTTATGAATGCTTGGGAAGTCTTCTATTTTATTATTTGACCATACTTTCCCATGTAAGAATATAGTCAGTTTTGCTGGGTAGTTGATTCTTGGTTGTAGACCTAGTTCCCTTGCTTTCCAGGATATCATTATTCCATGCCTTTCAGTCCTTCAGTGTAGATACAGCCAGATCCTGTGTTATCCTCACTGTAGTTCCATTGTATCTGAATGACTTCTTAGCAGCTTGTAATATTTTTTCCTTGGTCTGGTAGTTCTTGAATTTGGCTATAACATCCCTGGGTATTGTCAGTTAAGGATTAAGTACAGGAGGTGATCTGTGGATTCTTCAATCTCCACTTTTCCCTCTTATTCTAGAATGTCAGGGCAGTTTTCTTGGATAATTTCCTTTAGGATGATGTCCAGGCTTTTTCTTTTGTCATGATCTTCTGGTAGACCAATGATTCTTAAATTGTCTCTCCTAGACCTGTTTTCAAAATCTTCTGTTTTGTGGATGAAATTTCCTAAATTTTTTCATTCTTTTGATTTTGCTTTATAGTTTCCTGCTGCCTTGTGAAGTTGCTTGCTTCTAATTGTTGTATCCTAGTTTTTAAAGCCTGAATTTCATCCCTGGCTTTTTGGTCATCTTTCTCCTTCTGGTCTGATTTTTCTTTGGAGGTCATCTTTCATTTTCTTTGCTTTATCTTTCATCTCCCTTGCCTCATTTTCGAGCTGATTAATTTTGACTTTCAAGATATTATTTTCTCATTTTAGTGCAAGTGCCTCTGTTTCTAGATGACTTATCTTGCTTTTAAGTTTTTTCCCAGTTGTCTTCATCCTCTCTTAATTGTGTTTTGAATTGTATTTTTAGTTCTTCCAAAGCGTGTGTCCAATTTGCTGGAGTGTCTGTGTTTTTGCTTGGTGTTCCTTGATCTTCCTCTGTTACATTTGCTCTTTGTTCATTGCCTGGATAGGAGCTGTTGATTGAAATTTCTTTTTTCTTTTTCTGTTTTTTGCTCATATTTTCCTCTTCTTTTCCCCCTGTAGTTGCCTGCACTCTTGCTCTTCTCATTATGTGCTGGATCTGTGACAGGGTTTGGGCTTTTCTGTCAGCCTTTATTCATCTTTGGAGCTTAGTCAGCAAGGTTCTCAGAGCAGTCTGTGGGGGGTGTTGGAACTTGAACTTCCCTGCCCTCTGAAGGCTTAATAAGATTAAGGAGTTGATATTGCAGAGCTGATGTGCCCTGAGGCCAAAATCTCAGGAATTTTTGTATAAGTCTTTTTCCTTACTATCTCTTTGGGATACAAACTCAGCAGTGGTATGGCTGGGTCAAAGGGTCTTTTAAAGTCTTTTAAAGTCCTTTGGGCATAGTTCCAAATTGCCCTCCAGAATGGTTGGATCTATTCACAATTTTGTGTCCCAATTTTGCTACATCCCCTCCAATACAAAATGTATAACTCTTTTTGCAACTTGTGTCCATCATGCCCCCCTCTGTCCTTTAGAGAAAAGATAACATGCTTCATTATAGGTTATCTGGGGACATTGTTGGTCATTTTATTGATCAGAATTCTTAAGTCTTATGAAATTTTTTTCAGTCAATAAGCATTTATTAAGTACCTATAGGACTATTTGCCTGTATAGAGTCATCACATAATAAATACTTGTTGTTGAAGCCAAGTGGCTTAGTGGACAGAAAGCCAAACCTGGAGAACCCCGACCTAGGTTCAAATTTGGTCTTGGATACTTCCTAGTTGTATAACCCTGGGCAAAGCCTTGACTACAATTACCTATCCCTTAGTTCTCTTCTTGGAACCAATACTTAGAAGATAAGGGTTTTGTGAAAATAAAACTTGTTACTTGCTTGTTACTGTTGACTGTATATTGCCTGACTCTCAGGCCCATATAAATGCATATTATTATTTAATTGGGACTTATATTTATGTCTGCTCCCTTCCTGCTAGCACTAACTGCTACCCTCTGAGCCAGGCCAGGAGAACTGCCAAAGAGATTTTGTTCTATCCTGGGGTAAAGTGGTGCCTCAGACCTGAGGACTTCTACTTTTTTTCTGCTCAAATCTGACTCCATTCTCCTATGCAGTGGGTTGCTCTAGGTGTGTGGTGTCATTGCTCTCCTGTGCTCTGTCAGGACCAGGTTTAGCAAACCAGTTTGTTATTTCCTAGGCTGGTCCACTATAGTTGCTGAGATCAGGAAGATTATTCAGATAATTACAGTGGATCCTGACTAGTCATAGCAGGGCTTGGGTTCCTCATTCTGGTAGTGGTCATCCTCTCCTAGGCAAGAAAATCCTTCCTCCTTCTCTGAGGAACCTTCTAGACTCACTGGGCTGCCATGGAGAATAGAAATACCTTTCTCAGCATTTCTTACCTATCCCCAAGAACAGACATAAAGCACCCTAAAATCAACAAAGTCAGAGACTTCTCTAGGAGTAGAGATAGCACCTCTGTCTGTCTAACAAAATAGGATAAAATTGGCATAGCAGTAGATATCCCTAATTGCAGAAATGTCTTTTGGATGACCTTCCCAATCTGGGGAATCCTTTCAAGTGCTTCCAATAATGATTTACACTAAAGAATCACATCAAAATCCACAAGGAAAATTCTAGTGGGCCTTACAAATGCCAAATTAAAAACAAAAATCAAATAGTTCCTTAGCCCAGTCGTCAGACATTCCTAATTTAGTGGGAATATGACTTGGTTCATCTCTCAGTTTTGGTGTTCCTTAAGCTACTTGGCAATGGCTGACATTTATAATTATGAAATTGAAAACTGCTGCATTGTCATTTCAAAAAAACCTATTTAAATCAAAATAGCTCTTTTCCCATTCATACACAAATGGAATTCTCTTAAAAGCAGGCTTCTAGTAGCAGGCTTCTCCTGTGTCAATTGGGACATTACAATTATTATCAATACAAAGGTGTCTATTCCCAGCACAATTAGTCTCTGTCTATTTCTAATGAGAGGGGAAAATCTCTTTAGATTACCCCAAATTCCTTCTTTCTAGGCTGCCTTAAAGAAATCACTCAGGAGAATTTGAGAAGGCCTGAAATACCAGGCTGGAATGCCCAGGTACAATGCAGGTACAGGGACTAAAAGACAGTTATTGCAATTATCTTCAAGGTAATGTATTTTTTGGTCTTTTTTTGTTTTTATTTAAAAATTGAAAAACATTTTAATAACAAATTTTCACATGAGTTTTCCAAAGTTATATGATTTCAGATGTCTCCCTGCCCTCTTCCCTCTTCCTTCCTGGAGCTGTCAAGCAATTTAGTCTGGGTTATACATGTATAATCATGCAAAACATGTTCCCAAATTATTCATTTTTATATGTGAATAATCTTATGAAACCAAAATCCTAAAACATATACAAGGGATAAATCATTTGCTTCCATCTGCATTCTTACTCTAACAGCTCTTTCTCAGGAGATGGATAGCATTCTTTTTTTTTAAGTCCCTCACAATTGTTCTGGATCATTGTATTGCTGTTAAGTAGCAAAGTCTATCCCATTTGATCATTCCACAATATTGCTGTTACTGTGTACAATGTTTTTCTGGTTCTGCTTATTTCATTCTCCATCAGTTCGTGTAAATCTTTCCAGCTCTTTCTGAAATCATCCTGTTCAACATTCCTTTTAACATGATAGTACTCCATCATTGTTTTCCATTCCATCACAATTCACCAATTGAAGGACATCTCTTTCCAGTTCTTTGCTATCAGAGAGCAGTTATAAATAGTTTTGCACAAAACAGATCAAGGTAATGTTCTTAAGGAGACTGGACTTATCCACCAGTTTCTCTCCTAGCTGAATGACTACTATTTTAAATTTTTAAACTTCCAGGAATGGGGAGTGCTTCATAGTAATTAACAATCATATCTAGAAGCACCACTGAAAGCACCAAGAACAGACAACCCCTGACTCACTTTCCTGTGCATTGTCCATCCTTCACTTCAGCTAGTTCATTGCAATTCAGTCCTAGGCATTGTACATATCAGCAAGGTCACCAAGGAAATTCAGGAAACATAAATACCATGAAACAGAAGACCAAAATAAGATAATAATGATCACCAATATAAAGTAATATCAACTTTCTGTGTAACCTGGTAACCCATTCCCCATATTCAGTTAATAAACACATTTCACCTTAAGTTCCAGAGATCCCATGTAGATGTCTGGTCCCTGAAACATCTTCTTCTGAACATTCTGGAATAGGTCTCCTTCTTAGGCAGCTTTTGAGTGGTCTCTTTTTAGTGGATTTGCTCCTGTGTTTGCAAGTCACCTTCAGAATCCTAGGCAATTCTACCCTAATCTGCTAGTAACAGGACTCTACACAATTTAGTATACCTTCCTAAATTTGCTTTTGCCAATAATCAGGCCATATGGTAAAAATAAGCTGTGTTAGAACTTTTGACCACAGAACTCTAAGAAGAACCCCAATTTAGGAGTCCATTCAAATTCACCTGAATCTTCAGAAAATTTCAGTTAGCACATTCCACTTGATATTTCTAACTTCCCTACTTTACAATTATTAATGCAATTTCATATATAAACCCAATTCCTAGAACTTATTTGGCTCATATAATCACTTCACATTGTTACTTACCGTAAACAATTTTTTTCTCTCCTGCTAATGTGCTCCTTAGGAGGAAATACTGTAAAGATCTAATCCTATACATAAATACATAGTTATCAGCACACATTGTAAGCAGATGCTTTTATCCTTGGGTTATACAAATGAATTTGCTTTTAACCCCAAATGTAATCCAAAGTGAGTTAGAGAAATAAATTCTCTATAGTAAAACATGTTAATTCATTAACTATGTTCAAATGCACATATATAAATGAGATTACTGCTCTCATAAGTTCTTTAAACAATAAGAAAATCTTTAAGTCAGTTATTAATTAATTTGCTTTTTAGGACATGGTCTATACCCAGGTTTTAATCCCAGATTAAATAACCATGCTAAATAAAATCAGATTTCCTAGTAAGATAACACAAGGTAGCTTATAAGTGACTCTTCATTAAGATAACTGATGTCCAAGTTCTAATTTAACTCTTGCTTAGGGTGTGCAATAACTACAAATTAAGAAAAGAAAACAATAAGATCTTTTTTATTTTTAGCTTATTACAGTAATTTGGATGCCTCAGCACTAATTTAATATCTAAAAGATTCAGTATTGCAATGATGGACTTCCACTGTTCACTTTCTCTGATAATAGAAAATTGCTATTAGAGGAAGAGGCAGGGACATAATTATAACAACATTAAAAATGGTCCTCCAGATCCAAGCCTAAGGCCACAGAATGACAGAACATAGGTATACCAGGAAAAAACAACTGCACTCTCTTTGGGCAGCACCGCATCCTCTATGAATGGGGGACTACTGACCTTGTGACCACCTGACAATCACATCTCTAGACAAATTTCAGAATATAGTATTATAAGTTCTATGAGATTTCACTTCAAATAGTAAGTTTCACTAGCCACAGCTCAGGGCCAAATTATTATTTCTATCCTGGGTTCTATCAGTTCTTAAATTTTTACTTATATCTTGTCTTAGAGTCTTAAAACCAAGAAACCAGCCTCTCACTATAAACCTCAAGACTAATAGAGACCAGAATTTGTCACGGCTACACTGATTTAAAATATAACTTCAACACATATACTATCAGTTTTAACTTCATAAGCTTCAAAAGTGACAAGCCAATAACTTTAGCAAAAACTTACAAATTTGAAGATTTCACCTGTTTTTGCAAGGGTTGGAAGAGGAGGTCCCAATGATTCAGTAAGAATTCCACAGCACAGTAAGTCCTTGCTTTGTACTATTTCCTATACAGTAATCAATGATCAATTTTGCCTTTTAAAAATATACCCATATAAATACTTGACAGACTTTAACATTATGATAATAACCCCAACTAACTTAATTAACAATTTCATAATTTTAATGAATGATTGCTAAATAATTTTAGCTGATAATTCCTCTTAACTTTAGTCAAATCTAGAAATTGACATTTCCTTAAGGTTCAGTACTTCAGCAGCAGGGCTATTAAAATAACATAAGTTTTCAAATATTTTTTCCACCTTGTTTTGATAGTTCAGTTTATAATCTAAGATCTAGTTTATAAAACAAGATGCTCTTCTATAACCGCATTATTATATAATAATTTACCAAATTTTGAAACATCATAAACAATATTTGAAACATGAAACAAAACCTATTACAAATCAGATAACCTCAGGTCAGTTCAGTATATTTCCAAATTAACTTACACAAAATTTCTTCATTTTTTTTCACCCTTTGCATTTTTTTTACTATCACATTTAAAATCATACATGAAGTTGTCCAGCATGAAATAATTACATTTCATGAAAGAAATAATAATAACAATAATAGTTCACATTTATATAACACTTGTCATTGTTGTAAAAATGAAGACCTGAACTCTGGACTCCAAACCCCAGGAGTCCTTGCGCTAGCAAGAATGCCCAGAATGCCCTCTAATCTCATTGAGATTTCCACCTGAGCAAGATCACAAATTATTATTTAAAGCAGTTCTCCTCCTACTGAGGCCTCTTTTCTACTTCTGCTTCTAAGCAGACGTGTCTCTTAAGATGTGAGTGAAATTGAATTAGGCCTCTTGACCCACCTAGCACGCGCCTTTCTTAACTTGTATTTTCTTTATATTTTAATCTTCAATAAACCTCTAAAAATATAATACTCCTTTCAGAGAGAAATTAATTTCTACCTGCCCCAGTTTGGCCCAATTTTTAATCTTTACATTGTCCAGGTACTGTGTTACACATTTTACAATAATATGGTCCTGGTAACAACTGTGGGAGGTGGGTGCTATTATTTCATTTTCCCCTTTAAACAGAAGTTAAATCACATAGTTAATACATTCCTCAGACTGAATTTTAACTGAGGTTTTTCTGAATCCATGCATTTTAATTTATTTTCTGCCTTAATACCAAATAACAAATGTATTTTTATATTGAGTTCTGATTTACCTCAGTTATCCTAATAGGAGGACATATGTCATTATAAATGAGGACACAGAATGATTTAGTTTCAGTACCGAATCAAATCTAGATTTATAATCACTACTTAACATTTAAATCTGGATTTATCCAAGCGTCATTTACTGTTTACACTACAAAAAGAAGAGAGTCCATTTATTGTCAATTAACTCAACAAACAAACATGTGAGGGTATTTTCCTAGTTCCCTATATAACCTTATCTCTATTTCCTCAAAACCAAAGAGACTGATCAATTCATTTTATGCCCATGAAATAGTCTATAAGAATCTCTTACCTGTCCTTGAGGCCTCTCATATTAGAAATGGCCCTAAACATTCAACTTCTAATCTTCCCCTCCCCAACTTCTGGAGCCAGAAACTCTAAACTATATTATCAGAAAGAATAATCACAGAAAGTTTCCCTTTTCCTTATCTGACTGAGATTAACATTCTTCCTCAAGAATTGTGTGGGAACTGGAATGACCTCTAGGAATTGATGCTGAGCAAAAGGAGTAGAACCAGGAGAATATTATACACAGAGACTGATACACTGTGGTACAATCGAATGTAATGGACTTCTCCATTAGTGGCAATGCAGTGATCCTGAACAACTTGGAGGAATCTAAGAGAAAAACCAGTATCCACATTCAGAAGAAAAATTGTGGGAGTAAAAACACAGAAGAAAAACAAATGCTTGAATATATGGGTCCAGGGGATATGGCTGGGGATGTAGACTCAAAATGAACTTTGTCAACATGGAAATATAGAGATCCCAGTTTATTTAGTTTGAGTGTAGAAACCCCAGGTTTTGACTTAGTCACCGGAGAGGTTTCCCCCTGAGGGAAGGTCCCTTTTCAACAGACAATGGACTTCCTGGTAATTTGGGTGGGAGCAGCTAATCCCTTTTACTTCCCCTAGGCTAAGGTCCATTACCAAGGGTGACCCAGCCCTGGGCTGAGTCTTTCCCTTTTGTGTCCATTGTAGGGCATCTGCCCCTCACTGTTATTCCTGTCTGAAACTCCTCATTTTCCTTTCTTTCCATTGTAGAATCAGTCAACTGTCCCTCTCCAAGCCCCCAGGTCATCTAGAGTGGTATATAGGTTCCCCAAGTTCTTTTGTTCCTCTGAGTCCATCCAGAGTCAGTTGCACTCCCAGGGGCTAGTGACCAGGGTGTTTTGACTTTGTGCAGTCTTGGGAAGCAGCTCTGTTGTTGTATTTAGTAGCACTAACCCCTTTTCCCTTGATTAAAGAGTGATTTTGACTATTTAATAGTTCTGTGTTTTTTCTAGTTGACAGCGTCCTAATACAAACACCAACAACATGGAAATAGGTTCTGATCAAGGACACATGTAATACCCAAATGAAAGTAATACCCAAATGAATACACATCAGCTGCAGAAACGGTGAGGGAAGGGGAGGCAGGGAAATAATGTGATACTTGTAACCAAGGAATAATGTTCTAAATTGACTAAATAAATCAATTTTAAAAATTCTTCCTCAATTCACATCTAAATCTCCAAAACCCTTTTCTCAGACTATAATTTTTTTTCCTTTTAAATATTATTTTATTAGGTCATTTTCAAACATTATTCATTGGAAACAAAGATCATTTTTTTCCTCCCCCACCCCCACCCCTCCCATAGCCAGCCCGTGATTCTTCTGGGTATCACATGTATCCTTGATCTGATCCCATTTCCATGTTGTTGGTATTTGCATTAGGGTGCTCATTTAGAGTCTCTCCTCAATCATATCCCCTCAACCACTGTAGTCAATCAGTTGCCTTTCCTCATTGTTTTTATGCCCACTGCTTGTCCTCTGCTTGAGGGTAGTGTTTTTTCTCCAAGATCCCTGCAAATGGTTCAGGGATATTGCATTGACACTAACGGAGAAATCCATTACATTCGATTGAACCACAGTGTATCAGCCTCTATGTACAATGTTCTCCTGGTTCTGCTCCTTTTGCTCTGCATCACTTCCTGGAGGTTGTTCCAGTCTCCATGGAATTCCTCCACTTTATTATTCCTTTTAGCACAATAATATTCCATCACCAACATATAACACAATTTGTTCAGCCATTCTCCAATTGAAGGGCATCCCCTCATTTTCCAATTTTAGGCCACCACAAAGAGCACAGCTACGAATATTGTTGTATAAGTCTTTTTCCTTATTATCTCTTTGGGGTACAAACCCAGCAGTGCTATGGCTGGATCAAAGGGGAGACAGTCTTTTATTGCCCTTTGGGAATAGTTTCAAATTGCCCTCCAGAATGGTTGAATCAATTCACAACTCCACCAGCAATGCATTAATGTCCCCACTTTGCTACATCCCCTCCAGAATTCATGACTTTCCATTGCTGTCATGTTAGCCAATCTTCTAGGTGTGAGGTGATACCTCAGAGTTGTTTTGATTTGCATTTCTCTGATTATAAGAGATTTAGAACACTTTTTCATGTGCTTATTAATAGTTTTGATTTCTTTATCTGAAAACTGCCTATTCATATCCCTTTCCCATTTATCAATTTGAGAATGGCTTGATTTTTTGTACAATTGATTTAGCTCTTTGTAAATTTGAGTAATTAAACCTTTGTCAGAGGTTTTTATGAAGATTGTTTCCCAATTTGTTGCTACCCTTCTGATTTTAGTTACATTGGTTTTGTTTTAAAGCTTCCCGAGGGGAGAGAAGCTTTAAGGTAGGAAGATAGAGGAAGGATAGAAGTTTTGGATACCACGAAGGGGATGGCGGAGCCAAATTATAGATATGAGGTGGCAGGAATGAGTCAGAAATGCAGGCCTTATTAATTATCAATGAGCCACAGCAATACTCCGATCAGTGGACTACTCAGAAGGCTTGTACCGTCCAGTGATCCAAACTTAATACCACACAGGTCGGAGAGATGATAGAGAAATGAAAGTCCCTGGCCGAAGGCCAGGTCCTAGGTGAGAGAGATAGATAAGGATTAAAGATGGAGCTTGGCCAGGCCAAGCTCCAGCAAGGACAGACATCAGTGCGAGCTGAGATCCAAGTGAGGAAGAGAGGGAAGAGAGGAAGAGAGAGAGTTGGAGCCTGCTGCAGCTGTATTTAATCTCTTTGATATGCAAATATACACAACACATAGGGATGATTATCATTGTTTATCAACAAGGTATAGGTGTGGTTTCTCTTAACCAGGTGAACACAAAGAAACCTGTTTTCCCACCTAACCTGAGGGAAGCTGGGGTCAAGGGTCAGAGGCTTTCCCAGCCATGTGCAAGACTGAGCATGCTCAAGACTGAGCATGCTCTCTTCTAAGACAATCTGTACATACTAACTGTTTCACTTGCCCCTAGACAGGTGTGGACTGCTACATGTTTGTACAAAAACTTTTTAATTTGAAGTAGTCAAAATTATTTATTTTACATTTTGTTACTCTTTTTAAGTCTTGCTTGGTTTTAAAATCTTTCCCTTCCCAAAGGTCTAACAGGTATACTATTCTGTGTTCACCTAATTTACTTAAAGTTTCCTTCTTTATGTTCAAGTGATCCACCCATTCTGAATTTATCTTGGTGTAGGGTGTGAGATGTTGATCTAAACCTAATCTCTCCCACACTGTCTTCCAATATTCCCAGCAGGTTTTGTCAAATAATGGATTTTTGTCCCAAAAGCTGGGGTCTTTGGGTTTGTCATAAACTGTCTTGCTGAGATCATTTACGCCAAGACTATTCCACTGATCCTCCTTTCTGTCTCTTAGCCAGTACCAAATTATTTTGATGACCACTGCTTTATAGTATAGTTTGAGATCTGGAACTGCAAGTCCTCCTTCCTTTGCATTTTTTTTCATGATTTCCCTGGATATCCTTGATCTTTTGTTCTTCTAAATGAACTTAGTTATGGTTTTTTCTAATTCAGTAAAGAAGTTTTTTGGTAGTTCAATGGATATGGCACTAAATAAGTAAATTAATTTGGGTAGGATTGTCATTTTTATTATGTTAGCTCGTCCCACCCATGAGCAATCAATGTTTTTCCAATTGTTTAGGTCTAGTTTTAGCTGTGTGGAAAGTGTTTTGTAGTTGTGTTCATATAGTTCCTGTGTTTGTCTCAGCAGATAGATTCCTAAGTATTTTATATTGTCTAGGGTGATTTTGAATGGTATTTTGCTTTCTCATTCTTGCTGCTGAAATGGGTTAGAGATATATAGAAATGCTGATGATTTATGCGGGTTTATTTTGTATCCTGCAACTTTGCTAAAGTTGTTGATTATTTCGAGTAACTTTTTGCTTGATTCTCTAGGATTCCTTAAGTAAACCATCATATCATCTGCAAAGAGTGATAACTTGGTCTCCTCATTGCCAATTTTAATACCTTCAATTTCTTTTTCTTCTCTAATTGCTACTGCTAGTGTTTCTACTACAATGTTAAATAATAGAGGTGATAATGGGCATCCTTGTTTTACTTCTGATCTTATTGGAAAGGCTTCTAGTTTATCCCCATTGCAGATGATGTTTGCTGATGGTTTTAGATATATACTGTTTATTATTTTTAGGAAAGACCCTTCTATTCCTATGATTTCTAGTGTTTTCAATAGGAATGGATGTTGTATTTTATCAAAGGCTTTTTCTGCGTCTATTGAGATAATCATGTGATTTTTGTCAGTTTGCTTGTTAATATGGTCAATTATGTGGATGGTTTTCCTAATATTGAACCATCCTTGCATTCCTGATATGAATCCTGCCTGGTCATAGTGGATGACCCTTGTGATGACGTGGTGGAGTCTTTTTGCTAGTATCCTATTTAGGATTTTTGCGTCTATATTCATTAGGGAGATTGGTCTATAGTTTTCTTTCTCTGTTTTTGACCTGCCTGGCTTTGGGATCAGTACCATGTTTGTGTCATAGAATGAATTTGGTAGAACTCCTTCTTGGCCTATTCTGTCAAATAGTTTGTTTAATATTGGGATTAGTTGTTCTTTGAATGTTTGATAGAATTCATTTGTGAATCCATCTGGACCTGGGGATTTTTTCTTAGGGAGTTCTTTGATGGCTTGTTCAATTTCTTTTTCTGAAATGGGGTTGTTAAGGTAATTTATTTCTTCCTCTTTTAGTCTAGGCAATTTCTATTTTTGTAAGTATTCATCCATATCACCTACATTGCCATATTTGTTGCCATATAATTGGGCATCGTAGCTTTTAATGATTGCCTTAATTTCCTCTTCATTAGAGGTGAGGTCTCCTATTTCATCTTGGATACTGTCAATTTGGTTTATTTCTTTCCTTTTTTAATTAGACTTACTAGTACTTTGTCTATTTTATTTGTTTTATCAAAGTACCAGCTTCTAGTCTTATTTATTAAATCAATAGTTCTTTGACTTTCAATTTTATTAATTTCTCCTTTGAGTTTTAGGATCTCCAATTTAGTCTTCATCTGAGGATTTTTAATTTGTTCACTTTCTAATTTTTTTAATTTGCATGCCCAATTCATTGACCTCTGCCCTTCTTAATTTGTTAATATATGAACTCAAGGATATAAATTTCCCCCTGAGTACTGCTTTGGCTGCATCCCATAGATATTGAAAGGATGTCTCATCATTGTCATTTTCTTCAATGAAGTTATTAATTATTTCTATGATTTGTTCTTTAACTAACTGGTTTTGGAGAATCATATTGTTTAATTTCCAATTATTTTTCTATTTACCTCTCCATGTTCCCTTACTAATTATTATTTTCATTGCATTGTGATCTGAGAAAGTTGCATTTATTATTTCTGCTCTTTTGCACTTGTTTGCAACATTTTTATGCCCTAATACATGGTCAATTTTTGTAAATGTACCATGTGCCGCAGAAAAGAAGGTATATTCCTTTTTGTCCCTATTTATTTTTCTCCACATGTCTACTAACTCTAATTTTTCTAAGATTTTATTCACTTCTCTTACCTCTTTCTTATTTATTTTTTGGTTTGATTTATCTAGTTTGGATAGAGGAAGGTTCAGATCTCCCACTAGTATAGTTTTTCTATCTATTTCGTCCTTGAGTTCCTCTAGTTTCTCCTTTAGAAATTTGGATGCTATGCCATTTGGTGCATACATGTTGAGTACTGATATTTCCTCACTGTCTATACTGCCTTTTATCAGGATGTAATTACCTTCCCTATCTCTTTTAACTAGATTTATTTTTACTTTGGCTTTGTTGGATATCATGATTATGACTCCTGCCTTCTTTTTGTCAGTTGATGCTCAATAGATTTGGCTCCACCCTCTTACTTTCACCCTATGCATATCTACCTTCCTCATGTGTGTTTCTTATAGACAGCATATGGTAGGGTTTTGGACTCTAATCCACTCTGCTATTCGCTTGCGTTTTATGGGTGAGTTCATTCCATTCACATTCAGAGTTATGATTACTAGCTGTGTATTTCCCAGCATTTTGATTTCTGCTCCTTTATCTGCCTTTTCTTCTTTCAGTATTTCCTTCTACACCAATGTTTGCTTTTGAACAGTATCCCTTATTCCCACCCTTATTCTACTTACCTTTCTACCCCCCTCCCTATTTATCCCCCCTTATTTTCCCTGTAGTCTTTCTAAAATTAACCCCCCTCTCCCTCCCTCTCTTGTACTGCTTCCGTCCCCCCCAGACCTTTTGTTACCCTTCTACTCCCCTATAGGGTGCAAATCTATTCTCTGCCCCCAAAGGATTGGATTGTTTTTCCCTCTTTGAGTCACTTTCAAAGCACATAAAAGTTGGGTATTTCCTGTCTCTGACCTCTTTACCCTTCCACTGTATTGATGTTCTCCCCCCCCTCCCACCATGAGCTTCTTTATGACATATAAATTTACCCCCATTTGTTTCTTTTCCCATTTCTTTTAATATTAACCTATTTTTAAGCTCTAGTTTTATATATATGCATACTCATGCTTATGTATTTTTGCATGTATATATCTATATACCTATTTATGTCTTGTCCTTTCATCCTATACAGTATGTTGCTGTTCCCTCTAAGTATACTTCTTTTTGCTGCCCAGGTAATAACAACAGTTTTTAAGAGTTGCCAGTGACCTCTTTTCTTATAGGGATACATATCATTTTAACTTATTGAGTCTCTTAAAATTTTTTTTCTTTTTCTTTTTCTTTTTTCCCCTCTTTTTTAATTACCTTTTGATGATTCTCTTGAGTTCTGTGCTTGGACATCAAATTTTCTGTTCAGGTCTGGTCTTTTCTTTATGAATTCTTGAAATTCTTCTATTTTGTTGAATGACCATACTTTCCCCTGTAAGAATATAGTCAGTTTTGTTGGGTAGTTGATTCTTGGTTGTAGACCTAGTTCCCTTGCTTTCCGGAATATCGTATTCCATGCCTTTCTTTTTTTCAGTGTGGATGCAGCCAGATCCTGAGTTATCCTCACTGTGGTTCCTTGGTATCTGAATGACTTATTCTTGGCAGCTTGTAATATCTTTTCTTTGGTCTGATAGTTATTGAATTTGGCTATAACAATCCTGAGTGTTGTCAGTTGAGGATTAAGTACAGAAGGTAATCTGTGGATTCTATCAATCTCCACTTTTCTCTCTTGTTCAAGGATTTCGGGGCAGTTTTCTTTAATAATTTTCTGTAATATAGTGTCCAGGCTTTTTCTTTTGTCATGTTCTTCTGGTAGGCCAATAATTCTTAAATTGTCTCTCCTTGAACGATTTTCTAAATCCTCTGTTTTGTGAATGAGATGCTTCATATTTTCCTCAATTTTTTCATTCTTTTGGTTTTGTTTTATAGTGTCCTGCTGCCTTGTGAGGTCACTTGATTCTAGTTGTATTCTGGTTCTTAAAGACTGGATTTCATCCTTATTTTTTTGGTCGTCCTTTTCCTTTTGGTCAGATTTTCTTTGGAGGTCATCTTTCATCTTCTTCACCTCATCTTTCATCTGCTTTGCCTCATCTTTCATCTCCTTTGCCTCATTTTCCAGCTGGTTGATTTTGGCTTTCAAGACACTATTTTCTGTTTCCAGATGACTTATCTTAGTTTTTACGTTCTTTTTCCAATTGTCTTCAGCCTCTCTTAATTGTGTTTTGAATTGCATTTTGAGTTCTTCCAAAGCCTGTATCCAATTTGCTGGGATTTCTGATTTTTCCTTTGCTGGGTCCTCCATCTCTGCTTCATTCGCTCTTTGCTCATTACCTGTGCAGAAGCTGTCTATTGTAATTTCTTTCTTCTATTTCTGTTGTTTGCTCGAGTTTATCCCTTCTTTGCTCTCTGTATTTGGCTGTGCTCTTGCTCCTCTCATTTTGTTTTGTTTTTGGGGCTGTCAGTCTCCCCTCTTGGAGCTTTGTCAGTTCTCTTGGTACAGTCTCTAGGGGAGGAATGTTAGCTTCCCTGTCCTCTGGAGGCTTTTGATTGGATTGAGTTCAATTGGGTTGGGCTGTATGTGGTATGAAGCACTGAGGCTCTGAAGACTCCTGGAAGGCTGGGCCGCCCAGGCTCTCTCCAGTTCTCTCCAGCTGCTTCTCCAATGTCCGCAAGTACCTTTGCCTGCCTCCCTAAACTCTGAGGAGTTCTGATGGGATTAGTTCAATTCGATTGGTCTGGATGTGCCCGAGGCAAGGGTGAGACTGGCGCCTGATGGAGGGACCCAGCCACAGCCCGTTTCTCCCTGGCTTCCTCTCTGCTGTCCAAGCTGGATGCTCCGAGCCAGGGGCCCCACTGCTCACAAGGTAGACCCTGCAAACCAGTACCTTTGCCCACTCAGAGGTTCCCGCTGCTGCTGGGGGCTCAGCCCTCTGGATTGTGGGGGAGGGGTCCTGGGACCTTCGCTCTGCCTTCCCCTTAGCCCTGAGTATTCTCAGATTCCAGCTTTTGTGGTGCATACCTTTTGATTTGAGTCCAGAAGGAGGGTTCCTTGCTTCTGTCCTGTTGTTCAGATTGAATTTTGGTGCCCTAGAAGCATTCAGTCTGTATCGGTAAGGAAGGGTCTTCCACGAGGTCTGAACTTTCGCTGCTTGCTAAGATGCCATCTTGACTCCACCCCTGGAATATTTATTGACATATAACTGGGCAAAGAAGTTTTTAATGATTGCCTTAATTTCTTCTTCATTGGAGGTAAGGTCCCCCTTCTCATTTATGATACTGTTAATTTGCTTTTCTTCTTTCCTTTTTTTAATTAGATTGACCAGTACTTTGTCTATTTTGTTTGTTTTTTCAAAATAGCAGCGTCTAGTCTTATTTATTAGTTGAATAGTTCTATCACTTTTGATTTTATTAATTTCTCCCTTAATTTTTAGGTTCTCTAATTTGGTTTTCTTCTGGGGGGGTTTAATTTGTTCACTTTCAAGTTTTTTGATTTGCATGTCAAATTCATTGATCTCTGCCCTCCTTAATTTATTAATATATGCACTCAGGGATATGAAATTTCCTCTGAGTACTGCTTTGGCTGAATCCCATAAGGTTTGAAAGGATGTCTCACCATTGTCATTTTCTTCAATGAAATTATTAATTGTTTCTATGATGTGTTTTCTAAGTAACCAATTTTGGAGTATCTTTTATTTCATTTCCAATTAATTTTTAATTTGGCTCTCCATGTACCCTTACTGATCATTATTTTTATTGCCATATGATCTGAAAAGTTTGCATTTATTATTTCTGCTTTTCTGCATTTGTTTGCCATGTTTTTATGACTTAGTACATGCTCAGTCTTTGTGAATGTGCCATGTGCTGCTGAAAAGAAAGTGTATTCCTTTTTGTCCCTATTTATTTTTCTCCATATATCTATTAACTCTAATTTTTCTAATATTTCATTCACATCTTTTACCTCTTTCTTATTTATTTTTTCATTTGATTTATCTAAATTTGATAGTGGTTGGTTCAGGTCTCCCACTAATATAGTTTTGCCATCTATTTTGTCCTTCAATTCTCCTAGTTTCTCCATTAGAAATTTGGGTGCTATACCATTTGGTGCATACATGTTGATTAGTGATATTTCCTCATTGTCTATACTCCCTTTTATCAGGATGTATTTACCTTCCCTATCTCTTTTAATCCTTTTTAATCTTAATCTTTTTTAATCGGGTCTATTTTTACTTTGGCTCTGTCAGATATCATGATTGCAACTCCTGCCATCATCTTTCCATCAGTTGAGGCCCAATAGATCTTACTCCAACCTTTAATTCTGACCTTGTGAGTATCTACTCGCCTCATGTGTGTTTCTTAAAGACAATCAGAGTATAATTCTTCTTAACTTTCTTCTCATTTACCCTTTTCCCTAACTCTCATATTTTTCCTGCTTTTTTTTTCTTTTAAACTTAGCTAAAAAAACCACAACTAAAACTGTACCTATCTTGTTTCTTTCATATCCTGATTTGGATATTTCCCTTGCCAATCACATTCTAGATTATCTATAGAAATAACCCTTTCTCCACTGATTTCTAATATTTTCCTTTGATTTGTCTTTCTCTCATCTGCTTTTTCAACTTTGGCCACAGTTGGAAAGGGCCCTCCCTCCTCATTCTGAATATCTATTCCTATTATGTATGAAACTATGGAAAACTTAACTTCAGGGCTTTGTTCATATTCTATATCAAGTACTGTGTAAATTTTGGCTATTATGATTTTCAGTACTCCACTCTACTGGCTGTTTTTGTGAAGACTCTCAAGGGCATGAGCTGGTAGCTTTTGCCTAATTCCATAGAGTTTTTGCCTGGGCCAAAATCAGCCCTTCACCTAGAATAACTTAACAATAATACTTATCCCACTATACTTTGAGATAATCTAAATTAATTTTATAAAGTTAAAGCCACATGTGATTTTCTACATAAGGTAATTTTAAAATGCATTTAACTGAAATTGAGGTTACTTAACCAGTAATGCTTTCTGCATTCATAGAACTTTTTGTAGGGCACATCATCATCTATCAGATTCTGTACATCTCCTGTAATGAATAGGCAGGTTGACGCTCTTAAAAGAATGCTACATTCGAGAGTAAATCAATTGCCAATCTTGAAATGGAGCCATGATTTCATGTTGTAGTGGGTGTAGGACTATATAATTGCTCTTAAATTAATATTAGACAGTATTTTCTTTCCAAATGTGAGCCTTATACTAGTCAAAGCACCCACATAGCCTACCTATCAATCATTCTCTGACTGAGAAATATTCCTTTTCCTCCTTCTCAGGGCAAGAATTTTGTCCCTGCTGAACTACTGGGGATCAGTATCTCAACTCTCAGAAATAACCAACCAGTGCTACCCTAGTAAGGGTCTTAACCTTACTTGTCAGCAGTTCTTTGGATCTAGAATTCAAGAAGACTTAACTGATGAAGATGGAGCAAATAATTTAGTTTGAATTCATCTCCAATTAAACTTAGTTTTCTTTTCAGCTGACACTTATTGAATATAATTATTTTTATTGCTTGGTGGCCAGCAAAGTTTATGTTTAATAAGTCTTGTTTTCCTGCATTCTTGCATTTTTTATATCCCAATATATGATCAGTATTTGTAAAGTTATCAAATATACCTGAAAAATCAGCATACTCTTTTTTATTCCTATTCAATAATTACCAGTTATCATATCTAACTTTAAAATATCTATATTCAATATCTTAATGTTTTTCTCTTTTTTTAGTTTTGTCTATTTACATTGTAAATCTTGAAATTTCTCAGACTTATGAATGTTAAAAATTTTCCCCAATGGGGAATTCTCAATTGGAACAATTCCCTACTGGGAACATTCCCCATTTTGATTGTGAGAACTCGCCAGGATCAGAAATGGGAGGACCTCTACTCCACCCTTACTTAAGACTGCTTTAGGGAGAAAACTCCTTGCTAAACAATGAAAGTACTTGGACCCATGCTTATGATGAGGCAGGGAGTTCTTTGAGCCATGCCTGTTTTTAGAATTGATACAATGGGATGCTAGGTACCTATAAAGGTCGGGAAACTTGTAAACTTGCCAAAAGCAAAGAGGTGAAAACTTATTCAGAGGTTTTCTCTTGAGGGGATTAGTAGACTCAGCTGTGTTTTCTCTGGTTCAGATTTACTGAGGGGATTAGTTGACCCAGCAGTGTTTTTTCTGATTCAAACTTACTAACGGGATTAAGTTGACCCAGCAGTATTTTTAGAATGGGTTGTCCTTTGGAAAACGTCTACAGTGATTGGTAGATGTAAGGACTTAGGGGAGGTGACATAGGAGAAAACCCCCTATATAAGAAAAAGCAGAATCTCTTGAGAAGAGAAATCCTTTTGGAGGGAGCTCTTATGAGGATTGCTTGGGAAGAATCTCTTGAGAGAGGCTCTGGAGAAGGGAAGCTCTTGGAGAACAATCTCTAAGGAGATCTCGCTGGAGCTCCTCTGAGGCGACTCTGTTCCTCTGGAGGCTCTGGAAAGAGGCCCTTTGAAACAGTCTCTGGCTGGATCTCTTTTTGAGGAGGACTCTGGCTGGAACTCTCTCTGGTGAAGTCAGCTGAGATGGAGCTGGCCTGGTGTCACTAGAATCCTTTTGGAAGAAAGCTCTTAGGACAATCCTTTTGGAGAAAGCTCTTATGAGGATAGCTTGAGAGGAGCTCTTGGAGGAATTCTCTAAGGAGGTCTTTCAAGGGAGGCTTACTCTGGCTGGAGCTCCCTCTGAGGAGACTCTGTCCCTATGAATCCCTTACTTGGATAAATCTTATGGTGAGTGATAAAAGACTGACTGATTCTCTTTCTCTTAAGACTCAGGTCTACGCCATGTTGGCTTAAGACCCTTCATACTTATACTTTTTCTCTCTCTCTCTCTTTCTTTGATTACTCATTGTATTATTAATTAAAATCTCTATAAAACCCAGTTGACTTGGGTATATTCATAATTGGGAATATATTCCCTTGCGACCACCTTATATTTGATTAAAAAACCAAGACACTGTAGTGAAACATATTTTCTGCAGTCAAATTTACTCACCCACTCTTATATCTACTATAATTTATATCTTCCACTATTTTACTCACTACAGTTTACAACATCAACCATTTTAATTATTACAGTTTATGGTGACCCCAACTCTTTTAAATGACACAATTAGAGGCTTTACTGTCTATTTCTGTGTATAAATCATTTCAAAATTTTCTCTAATTATTTGAATACTATGCTATTTGGTATACATTTAGAATATTGACATTAGTTCATTTTTTGTGATACCCTTATACATAGTATATTTTTCTCTTTTTTTCCATTTTTAAAAAAATTTGGAATATTTTTCTACGGTTACATGATTCATGATCTGCCCCCTCCCTCCCCCTCTTGCTGGAGCTGACAAGCAGTTCCACTGGTTTATACATGTATCATTGTTCAAAGTTTATTTCCATGTTATTCATATTTGCAGGAGAGTGATCTTTTAACATAAAAACCATATCCCTATTGAACTATGTGATCAATCATATGTTTTTCTTCTGTGTTTCTGTTCCCTCAGTTCTTTCTCTGGTTGTGGATAGCCTTCTTTCTCATAAGTTCTTCTGGATTGTCCTGTGTCATTGCATTGCTGCTTGTAGAAAAGTCTAATATATTTGATTGTGCCATAATGTATGTCTTTGTGTATAATGTTCTCCTGGTTCTGCTCCTTTCACTCTACATCAGTTCCTGGAGGTCTTTCCAGTTCACATGGAATTCCTCCAGTTCATTATTCCTTTTAGTGTAATAGTATTCCATCACCATCAGATACCACAATTTGTTCAGCCATTCCCCTATCAATGGACACCCCCTCATTTTCCAATTTTTTGCCACTGCAAAGAGCATGGTTATAAATTATTTTTGTACAATTCTTTTTCATTATTATCTCTTTGGGATATAAACCCAGCAGTGGTATGGTTGGGTCAAAGAGTAAGCATTCTTTAAAAGCCCTTTGGGCATAGTTCGATAAACACCTATAAAATGGAAGATGGTTGCAGAATGCTTTAGAAAATAGAATCCAATAATATGTTGTTTGCAAGAAACACACTTGAAACTTAAAGATTCACACAGATGTAAAATTAGGGGATAGAGTTAAATCTAATATGTTTCAGGTTAACTCAAAATAGCAGGGGTAGCAAACATGATCTCAGGCAAGATAATAGTAAAAATAGACATGATTAAAAGTTAAATAGAAAATATACTATGATAAGCACATGAAAAGGTGTTTTAAATCCCTCCTGATTAGAGAAATGCAAATTAAAACAATTCTGAGGTACCACCTTACACCTAGCAGACTGGCCAATATGGCAGCAAAGGAAAGTGATAGGAAGGGATGTAGCAAAATTGGGATACTTTCTCATAAACTGGTAACTTAATCTTGCCCTATAAGTTTGAATTTTAACCTTGATAATATAGATTTATTGCCAGGGTCCTGCACTCCATGAGCCCTCACAATCAATGTATCTTTGTCTAATTTGTACTCCTCTTATACTAGATACTTTGACAATTATTTGATATTTTGAACTTCTGCCAACTCCGACAGATTCAATATAGAATATTGTTTCTTTCTGTCATTCTTTTTTTCTTTTAAAACCTTACCTTCCAAACTAGAATTAATACTATGTATTGGTTCCGCTGCAGAAGAACAGTAAGGGCTAGGCAATGAGTGCTTAAGTGACTTGTCCAGGGTCATACAGCTAGGAAGGACTGAGCCCTGATTTAAACCCAGACCTCCCATCTCTAGGTCTGGCTTTCAATCCACAGAGCCACCTAGCTGTCCCCTAGGATATTGTTTCTTGAAAGGTATAATCATGTCAATCAATAGCTGTGACTATCTTGTTCTTGCCATCTAAAATTACACAAAATGGCTACAATATCTTCTTCAATATTGAAACTGTTAGCTTCACCTGAACTTCAAGTGGTCTTTGGACCTCTAAAATCACTTACCAGTCTAATTAAAATGTCATTAGACTATTTGTTGATGGCAATACTCAGGTGATGGTTATGGTAGCCTAAAATGCAAGGAGGCATTTCATTCATTATCCTACACTGCTGGCAGCTCTTGCCAATCAAGCCAGATTTTCTTGTACTATTTAAAAGGAAGAAATCCGGTACAGCTCTTAATGAAATATTGACCAACAAATTAGGTAAAGTATTCCTCTCTCATTTAAAAAAATAATTTGAGGCCATAGTTATAGAGCCGATGATTGTTCTGGTCTGATTTGTTAAAGAACTATTGCTTTTAATACTGATGTTTAAATAATTGTTCTGCCTCCAAGAGCCAATAGACACTCCTTTAGCCATAGGGCTAAAACCCAGTTGGTTGAACACTCCAATCAAAATTGATTGGAGGGTAATTAGCACGAGATTATGTAAAACTGCATCCATGTTTGATGATTCAGAGTGTTGGATTTATACTGTCTAAGAACCTCACAAAGTCCAGTTCTTCTGGTCAATGAGGTATTTCCTTTTATTCCCTTTAATTTCAGGATGATCTTGTCAGTAATCATTTTCTCTTAGAAATAGTGTAATTATAAGAAACACCTCTATGGCAGTTGGAATTTTGATTTCTCTTGGTTGTCCTCTTACCCTCTAGGTATATCATTTTCAATCTTTGCTGATTTAACTTCCACTTAATGTTCCTTAAGTGAGGGTATACTGCCAAGAAGAAATTAAGTTGAGGTAGTATGTATAGAATTTTTTTCCTTTTCTTTTTTAAAGGAGTTTGGCTAAAATAATAGGGAAGAGAAATATAAGGTGGGAAGAACTTGGCTATGTTTATAGACACCAGAGAAGGAGTTGGTAGGCAGGGATAGATTAAAAAAATAAGAGAGGAGAATAATTGTAGGGCAATATTTTGGAGACAGGAGAGGATGAGATAAGGTTATATGTAGAAAGATTAGTTTTGATGAGAACAGACCCTTTATCAGAGAGGAAAGAGCAAGGGTTTTTTTAATTGTAGAGAAGAAAATAAGAAACTTTCTTTTCTCATTTAAAAATGAATTAAAGTCCTCAGCTCTGAAAAGAGGGGGTAGGAGAATAAGGTAGAAAATGGGAATTAGGTGAAGGAGTGAGAGGGTAGACCCAATTACCTCTTAGATTGCATAAATTTGTAATGAATTGGGTTGGCTTGGCTGCATGGATTCCTCAAATTCCTCTGAAGCAGCATATGAGTAGGCACAGAAGCAGCATATATTGCCTAAATATCATTCAAGGTTGGGGTTTGGCAAAAATATAGTGGTGACAGGACAAGGGAGCAAAGATTTAGAAAGTGGAGGAGGGTTTAAAGCTGAATTGTTTTACTAGAGGGTTGAGCTTGAGTGTAGCCAGTCTAGGAATACGAGCTTGGAAAAGCCCTGAAGTAGATATTGATCGAAGGTCACGCTGAGAAAGAAGAAATATATTTAGGAGAAGCAAGACATAGGTGGAGAGATAGAATAATAGAAGAATGTGATTGGATAAAGAAATAATGTTTTCAATTATGGAAACTAAGCACTTGTGGACAACGTCAAAATCAGGTTGTGACCACCCCTGTGTGCAACTGAAGTGGAGTGGAAAGCATGAAAGGGAGATTGAGGAATTGAGAGGTTAGTTAGGGTGACTGAAGGGACTTCAACATGTATAATAAAGTTCTCAAATATTATTGGAGTAGAGATTGAGAAGCAGGTATTTAATTCTTGGAGAAAGGAGACTTGGGGGGATGTGTTTGATAGACAACTGCTAATAGAAATTTGGGCAATAAATTTAAATGGAGGGAATCTCAAAGGAATAAAGGTTGCTAAAAAATAGAAGCAGAGCAAGTGGCAATGAGGAATAAGAATTTTGAGTCTCCTCCAGGATCAGTTCAGTATATGTAATGGCTGCTTGGAATAGTGGGCTGAAATATAGTCATGAAAGAAAATTACCAGAGAGTGGCAGGCGATGTAGTGTCATAGAGAACAATTTCTGTGAATGAGGGTAGCTGGAAGGGAAATTTGTTAACTATGTTTTGGAAGTCCCACAAGGCACAGTGGAAGGGCAGCCTGGATTGGAGTGGGATTTGGCAGGACTGGATTTGATGTGAATGGGTTTGAAGAAGGGGTAGTTCGGAGTAGGTTGGTCTCGACTCTCAGCTATTTGGAAAACACATTTATTGAAGAGGGTTTAACATGGTTAGATAAAAGCCTTAAGGCAAACGAAATTGCTTTCAATTTGTAGTGTGGGGGGAAGAAAACTACCCTCCTATAAGAAAAGATTCAATGCCCCAATACAAAATTTGGCCCTCTACCAGCATTTTCTTGCAGGGTCCAAGGGATTGCACGCTTAGCCAATTGGCGTTCAGGGAGCAACTCCTCCCGCGCGTCTTTCAAAGGACGAGTGGGAACCAATGAGCAGTTGGCTGCGAAACCTGATGTGAGAGGGCTCACATGAAAAATAAATAAGGTGCATCTGATTGGCTGCCTGGAGATGCCCTTTCCCCGCCTCACAGAAGGAAGATACCAATCAACTCAGGGAGAACGGGAGGAGGTGGACCCTCCGAGGGAAAGGAGTAGAAGAGAAGCGCCCGACGTCGGGCTCCTGGCAGCTTTGCTGTGGAGGTGGTGAAGGTGATGAAGGTGGTGAGTCTAGCATCCTCGGGGCGGGGATCTGGAGAGTCGAAGCCCAAAAGGCATGGTTGGTTGACTTCCCTGCTCCTCGGGGCCAAGGCCCTGGTAGTTATAGAGGCCCCGCTTTCCCTCACCCCCGGGTCTCGGAGCAGGTAGGGGAAGGCCTTTGGCCCGCCGCGCCCCGTCTAGCTTTACACCCAGCTAACTAACTGTCTGCTCGCCCCATAAGGAGCTGGGTCGAAGACAGGTCCGGGCGGCGTGGAGTATCCTCTGGTTTCCACGAGGAGACTGGTTGCTGGGGTAGAGGCCCAAGCCCAGGAGGGGGGCGGGGCTCCCTAAGGTGGGTTTGAGAGGTGGCGGCAGCTTGAAGGGCTGGGCGGGAGGGGAACAACCTCTTTCTCCCCCTCCCCCACTCCGGTCTTCCCCTTTCAGGGTTTTGACTTCTTGTGTTGGGTATTGGGTATCTGATTCACTTGAGGCTTTAGTTATCTTTGAGAAATCCTACCCTGGAGACTATTTGCAGAGTTGAACTTTTTCGGCAGCCAGTAAAAAAAGCCAAAGGTCCTAGCAGCTCGAGTTTCCTTGTGCATCTTGAGGGCTGGGTTAACATAGTATTTGTGATGATGCCCTGTCAGCATCCCTAGATGTGTCCAACTAATTTCTTAAACCCATGTCCACAACACCTACCTCGAGCACTGTTGCCTTCTTGACAGTTTGTTACTTTTAAAGGATATCTGAGCAATAACATCCAAGCAGTAATTTTTAAGTTGGAAGCAAATTTGCTAAAGTGAAGTTCTTTTTGTAAGCACTATACACACACTTTGATATAATTGGTTTCCTTTGAAGCCCAGTACAATGCAGACAAGTGAGTTTGACTCATCAGATGAAGAGACAGTTGAAAATGAACAGACACCATTTCAGGTATCCTGGTAAGTTGTTTTCCTTGATTAAAGAAAAAACCTGTATTTCACAAAGTTAAGATCTTGTTAAGGTTTTGACATGTGACTTAGCATCTAGTAGAAAGAATGGGGGATTTGGAGTCGGGAAAAACTTGGTTTAAATACTGCCTCTGACAGTGGAGCAGGAATCATTTAACCTCTCTTTATTTCTTTATCCAAAAATTATCCAATATTTGTGTTACTCACTTATTAGCTTTGCAATCCTTAAAAATGCTAGCTAAATTATATTATTACTATTGTTATTATCAACAGCACTTTTCAAGCATAAGGTAACATTCAGCCTTTAATTGATTGTCTGCATTGTATATGAGGGAAAAGAAACCCTTCATTTCCCCTTTATTTTATAATTTAGAAAAAAGGTAGAAAAGGAAGAGGAGAAAAACCATAATCATCCTCCATCTTGGTATTCAAATGTTTTGATTCTTCAGCCACAAAGGACATTAGCTAAAATATAGAAACTTGACATTTACTAATTTATCATTATAATCTACTCTATTGTTTTATGCTGGCATAGAATCCAGGGTCTTCCAAAGTCATGCCTGTTGAAATAAACTCCGGCAGATCCTAAACCATGAAAGAAATGATTCAAGCATAAGTCCAGCAAAAGATTGGTCTGTTGTTATTGTCTGAGGAAGAGACACCATAGCACCTCAAAGACCAACTACAAAGACAGAGGGATTGGGCTCTGCTTTGGAGAAAAGTATATATTTGACATCAAATTACAGATCTTCAAATTCATCCATATCCTATGTATTACTCTGAATCAGAATCAAGACTGATGGTTTGCAAGGATAAAGAGCAATAGAAAATTCTGCTCTCTGCTGTTTATTCCATGACAAGTCCTTTATGTAAAGTCTCTAGTTGATAACATCACACAGGAGGCTGCTGAATGGAACTTCAGGCTATCTCATAGTCATACAAACTGTGTATTAAAAGTTATGGAATATGCATTTACATTATCTAATTTTAACAGCCCTCAATGAGGCAAGACTGGCCTTTTATTTCATTCTGATTCCCCATCATTTCCCCCATACAGTACCTTTTCTTCCATCTTCATGCCTTCCATACCTTTTTCTCTTTCTACTCTTTGAGCTGAAAAACTCAGTTACTTTACTGAAATAATTGGTTATTCTATTTATTTTAAAACCACTTGACACCAACCCCAATACTCTTTTTTTCCTAGTATCTCACAAAGTAGGTACCCTTCTTGCCAAGGCCTATACATATATTTGAGTCCATTCCTTTCTCTAATATTGCAGCCTCTGTTAGCCCTTCTTTCTCCAAATTTCAATAGGTTCAAGCATACCCAAGACTCCCCCATCCTTAAAAAACCTTCACTATACTCATGCTATCATCCTATAACTTCTCCTTTCATATTAGCTAACCTTTTTGAAAAGGCTATCTGTACTTACTACTTCCATTTCCTCGTGTCTTACTCCTCAGCATTTTGCAACCTAACTTCTTACCTTATAATTCCATTGTAATTGATCTTTCCAAAGTTTCCAGTGATCTCTTGATTGCCAAATTTTATGGTCTTTTTTTTTTCAGTCCTAACTCTTGACTTTTTTGCTATACCTAACACTTGTTGACAATCCTTTTTTTATCCTGAATACTTTCTTTTTTCATATCATTCTCTCCTGGTTCTCCTATTTGTTTGAAAGCTCTTTCTTAGTCTCCTTTGCACCTTCTCTGGTAGTGTGTGTGTGTGTGTGTGTGTGTGTGTGTGTGTGTGTGTGTGTGTGTGTGTAAGTGTATATGTATGTATCACCATTGTTTGATTCTAGGCCCTCTTTGCTCTCTACATCCTCTCGTCAGCTCCCCTAGATTTAATTATCTTTGTAGATGAGTCATTATTTTCTTCCCAAATTCACCCCTTATAAACTTTATATTTTTGTAGAGGTCACAAATATTCTTCCCGTCTTCCAGGTTCAAAACCTTGGCATTATCCTAGACTTCTCACTCCCTTACACCCAATCTCTTCCTTCTACTCATGAAGTATTCACTTTCTTTCAGGCCTTCTCGTTGCCTCCTAATTGGATGCCATATCTAAGATATTTTCCCCTCTCCAGTCCATCCTATAAATTTCTGTCAAAAGAATTTTTCTTAAGCCCAAATCTGACTCTGTCACTTTCCTACTCTATCAACTTCAGGGGTTCCCTGTTGTCTGTAGGGTTTAAAATATAAAACTACTCTGTTTAGCCTTCCCCCCCCCCCCCCCCCCCAAAACCCTTACCTTCTGTCTTGGAATCACTACTGTGTATTGGCAGAAGAGCAGTAAGGCCTCGGCAATGAGTGGGTTAAGTGACTTGCTCAGGATCAGATTTGAACCTAGAACCTCCCATCTCTAGGCCTGGCTCTCAATCCACTGAGCCACCAACCATCCCGAATCTGTCTTTTCAGACTCACTGGATATTTCTTTCACTCTACGGTCTAACCAAACTAGCTTTCTCTCTAGTTTTTCAGACAACACTTCTATCTCTGTGTCTTTATACTGGCTATACCCCAGGCTTAAAATCTACTACCTCCACTCCCCAGAGCCTAACAATGCCTGATGCAGAGCAGGTGCTTAAAAAATGCTTTTTGATCAATTTTCAAACCAGGCTTAGGGAGCATAAATGCCTTATCTTGGCTCTGCTTATGAGCTATTTGCAATGAGATGACATAGATCCCTACTGTATATGTAAAGCCTTTGTAAACATTGTTACAAGTAAAAACCAAATTATAGCAAATATAGTGAAGAAGGAATCCTATATTAAAACCTGTACAATGCAAATTATACTAATAGTGCTTTGATATTATTACAGCTGTTCTCTACAAACATCAATCCTGTCAAACAAATGTTTTCTTTAATCCCTTTTCCACAGTTCCCACTTTATTTGTGAAAGGGCCATGGCTGAGTGGTATGCTTTTTACATTGTAAACAAAGAAGTATAAAGAATTGATGATCTTTTGACTTACTATCAAGAAGCAATTAACTTTCAGCTCAAATAGCATCTTCAAAGATCCTGACAAACTCCACTTCAGCTCCTAAGATAGCTATAAAAACAAAATATCCCCCAAAACCCAGGAGAAGCTAAGAAGAGATTTCTGCAGACAGTCTGCATTAGTTGCTAATGAGAACTACATTCCTACCTGCCACACATCAAGGAGAGAAGAATTTTCAGGTGTTAAAAATAAGTAAATTGATATTTGCTTGCTGTACCTTTAAATTTTTTTATGCTAGCTATAAATAGTATGAATTATTAAAATCATTAAGACTAATTTTTACTTCTTTAAAAAGTGTCTTAAAAAAGTATAAGGTGCTTAATCACTCTAGACTTTGGATAAAATTAACACATAGATTATTTATATTATTTTCTAGATGCTCTAAAATATAAGCTTAAAATTTAAGTGTCTAACAGCCAACATTTTTAATTTCTTTTTAGGCTACCCTTATCCCTTGTGAATTGTTCTCAGTTTCTAGGTTTATGTTCTCTTCCAGGTGAGTACCACTGCAGTTAAGATTTTTATTGATACCATTAAAGCAATTCTCCATTATAAGTTTATCCTTATTGATTATTCACCGTACCAGATGCTGGAGGAATTTTATATATTGGAAGCTTTGCTATGATGCAGAGAGCTAGACATATGTTTAGTTTGAGGTACTCCAGTGATGGAGGATAATGAGAAACAGAATACATGTACCCCTCACACCCTTCCACTCAAAAGTTAAAGCTGGTTTCCTTGTCCTCTATAAAGTCCTGGAATTGTTGCAAATGTCAAAAAATCTAAAAGGTGGGGCAGCTGGGTGGCTCAGTAGATTGAGAGCCAGGCCTAGAAATGGGAGGTCCTAGGTTCAAATCTGGCCTCAGACACTTCGCAGCTGTGTGAACCTGGGCAAGTCACTTGACCCCTATTGCCTAATTGCCTAGCCCATACCACTCTTCTGCCTTGGAGCCAATACACAGTATTGACTCCAAGATGGAAGGTAAGGGTTTAAAAAAAATCTAAAAGGCCAGAAGATGTGGTTTTGACTGAGTCAGAGCTACACATGTGACAAAAACGACATAAGAATATGAAGCTGATGTTCTTTTCAGGGTAGGATAAAGGCCCTCAGCAGCCATTTGTACTGCTTATTTTTTAAGAATATGGAGTTACATTTGCCCTGTTCTCAAAGAGTTTATGGTAGAGTGGAGAAATTTTGACAAAGTTTGTAGAAATTGTCTTTTATAAGGATTATTAGAGAGCTCTCAAAATTTTATGGGTTGTATTAGACCACTTCAGCCCTGAAAAAATGTTTAAAAATCTTCATTTATGAATTTAAAAAAAAAATTGAAGCTACATGGAATTAAAAGAATTGTTATTTTTTTATTTTTTATTTTGGAAAACTTCATTTTAAAATTTTTAAACATTTTCCATGGTTATGTGATTCATGTTTTCCCCCTCCCCTCATCCTTCCTTTCTTCCAGCGTTGACAAGCAATTCCACTGGGTCATATACATATATATTATCACTCCATATTATTCCATATTATTCATTTTTGTAAAAGAGCAATCCTTTAAAACCAAAACTCCAAATCACAAACTCATATAAACAAGTGATAAATCACATGTTTTCTTCTGGATTTCTACTCCCACAGTTCTTTCTCTAGATATGGATAGCGTTCTTTCTCATAAGTCCCACAGAATTGACCTGGATCACTGCATTGCTATTAATAGCAAAGTCACCTTTGATCATCCCACAATGTTTCAGTTTCAATATACCGTGTTCTCCATGTTCTACTTATCTCATTCTACATCAAAGTTCATGTAGGTCTTCCCAGTTCTTAATAGAAATCCATCAATTCATCATTTCTTATAGCACAATAGTATTCCATCACCATAATATACCACAATTTGTTCAGCCATTTCCCAATTGAGGGACATCCCCTCATTTTCCAATTTTTTTACTACCACAAAAAGCAAAGCTATAAATATTTTTGTACAAACAGAATCTTGTCCAGTTTTTTTTATCTCTTTGGGTTATAAAGAATTGTAATTTTAAAAACTTTATAAGCATTGTAAAGGGCAACATCATTTCAGATAGAATTATGTCATATAAATAATTCAACTAGAAACCAAAACATAAGTCTTTTCCCTTCTACTGGTTCCCTCTGAGCTATCTACACCTCTTCTATCACCGCCTCCTTTGGTATAATATTTAGAACTCTGGATTTTGGAGTAAGAGAAGATTTGGATTTGAATCCTTAATCTGTTACTTTATACTTATGTAACTTTAGTTAAGTCACAACCTCTTAGGGCTTTTAGTTTATTTATGTTAAATGAAGAGGTTGGACTAGATGATTTTTAAAGGTTCCTTTGAGCTCAGAAACCTATGCTCATTACTTTCTGGGTCTCTTACAGCCCCAATTTTGCCTTTTCCCTACTTGTTTTTTTGATTCCCTTTGGTCTTAAAAAAAAAATTTTTTTTTTAAACCCTTACCTTCCATCTTGGAGTCAATACTGTATATTGGCTCTAAGGCAGAAGAGTGGTAAGGGCTAGGCAATAGGGGTCAAGTGACTTGCCCAGGTTCACACAGCTGGGAAGTGTCTGAGGCCAGATTTGAACCTAGGACCTCCCATCTCTAGGCCTGGCTCTCAATCCACTGAGCCACCCAGCTGCCCCTCCAAAATTTTTTTTTATAACCCTTACCTTCGGTCTTAAAATCAATACTGTGTATTGGTTTCAAGGTAGAAGAGTGATAAGGGCTAGGCAATGGTGGTTAAGTGACTTGCCAAGGGTCACACAGCTAGGAAATATCTGAGGCCAGAATTGAATCTAGGACCTCCCATTTCTAGGCAAGGCCTGGCTCTCAATCCACTTGGATACCCAGCTACCCACTCCCTTTGGTCATAAATCATTTATTCCTCTTTCCCTTTATCTAGAACCTGGTCTTCAAACTTGTGAGCACATAGTTCTATCAAGAAAATCTTTTTGAGCATGAATGCCAAATATGTGATTTTATTTATAAATCATAATATTCTTGTACAATAGTAATATATTAATAGCTTACAAAACACAAAAATAGATATTTTAGAAGGATGACAAAGATCAAATAACAATATTTTAAAAATATTGGTCCAAAATTTTTTTGCTTTCTCTGAAATATTAATAATGGTATTTTTGGTGAAAGCAGTTGTGACTGAATAAGTTTTATTATCTTGGATAATTCTGGTTTAACAACAACAACAAGCATTTATTTAGTGCTTATTTTGTGACTATGCTAAGCCCTGAAGATAGAAAGATGAAATAAAAACAGTCTCCGTGAACTCTGAGAGTTCACATCTTATTGGGAAAGACAATATGCAAATAGCAATGTACAATTCATCTACACTGGGAAAAATGGAGGTAATCTCAGGGGAATGGCATTAGCATTGAGAAAAGACTCAGATCTCTCCTAAAAAAGACTTTTCATGGTTCCCCTCAGGGTCTTAATGGGAACCAGGAAAACCAGTATTTGGAGGTGAAGAACCTTCTAGTTAAGGGGAGCAGCTAGTGAAAAGGTTAGGATATAGAATGTCACATTTGAGGAACAGCAGCAAGGAGGCCAACATTGCTGGATTATAGAGTACAAGAAAGGGAGTAAGGTGTAAAAGGCTGGAAAGATAAGAAGGGGCCAGATAATCAAACAAGATTTTATGAAAGTAAGAGTCACTAGTTTGACTTGTGCCTTAGAAAGTAATTGTGTGAACTGAATGGAAAATGGTTTGGAATGTGAAGATACTAGGGTGAAGGGAGAATTTTCCAGTGCTTCAGGTACTCAGGTCAAAGTAGAAGGAGAGGTTAGGAGTGAAGTGAGGTAATTTGCAAAATAGGGGAAGAGGGAGGTGGAATCAAGTGTGTTGTAGACAGATTCTGAGATTGGATATCACAAAGGAGGATGCAATGCAACCCAATTTTCCCAACCTCATTTGGTTAGCTTTGGGGATTATACCATACCCGTTGCTGGGCAGAGAGTTGGGTGAAGTGAGGAATGTCCCCAGCAAGTGTAGGTGTAGAGAGGGGGAGGGGAGTGGCCCGAGCCCTCTTTCTCTCTTCCTTCAGCTCTGCCACCTGTGAGCTGCCCACCTTACCTGCTGTGTATTCTTGGCAGAGGGGCAGTGTGTGTGAGAAAAATATCATCAGGCACAATGGAGAGAGGGAGGGGAGCCCACAGAGTGTTCTCTCTGCCATATTTGGCACCCATGGCATAGGTTCACCATCACTGCCATAGCCCATCAAGGTTCTGGGGCTCTCAGTTTGGAGGCAAGTGACCCAACCACTGAGTGCTCTGGCTCAGATTCATTACTCAACCTGTACTCACAGAAGATATTGATTGTCCTCATTACCATCCTAAACTTTCTTCTCCCCTAAGACTCTGTCCAAGCTTCCCTAAGCAAATTCCCTAATCCTTGATAACATTTACTTTCCCCCTGCTTTTCTACTTCAGTCTGGAAAATTACTTAAGCTCATTCTCTCTGAGCTTTGCATTTCCTACACTTCACAGGATTGTTATGAGGATCTTATACTGTTTCATAAGCTTGAAAGCATTATATAAATTATGGTGGAATTACCTTAACCTTGTCCCAAATTGTCCCATGTCTTCCATTAATCCATAATAACCTGATCCCATTTTATCCATTTTGAACTCTACCCTCTGAAGTTGTTCTTATTATTCTACTCCCAGATGCCTTACATTATTTTTGAGAAATTTTAAGCCCAAAGTAATGTAACATAAAAGTAATCCTTTAGGCATTGTTTCTTTTTTAACTTTTTCTTTTTTAACTTTTTACATATAAAAAGATCTTTTAAAATGAACAAAAGGAAATAATTAAGATTTAAGTGTATTTTTAAATCAAGACTATCCATGATCACTGCAATTCACTTTTCTCCATTTGCCTCCTTAATACCATAGGTTGTAAATTTAAAGATGTTAGGAGAAATCTTCAAAAGGACATGGGTAAGTGTTATTTGAAAAACTATTCCATTCCATATGCAGAATATATTTTCATATATAAATATTTTTGAAGAAGAAAAATTTATGTTATAGTGTTGTCTCTTTTCTTTGCAGAAATAAGAATACCTTACAGCAATTTTCTAATCAATAGCTGTTCATATTTTTATGAGGAATCAAACAGTTGTCATATAGGGAAGGAAGTATCAAAGCTGTAGAAATTAAAAACACACCAAAGATTTAACAATGTGCCCATATCCAAGCATAATTCTTTTTCTTTGATGTAGCACTTAAAAAAAATTAACATTATATAAAACCACTCTTCATGATAAAATATACCAAAATAGAATAATAAAAAAAACTGTACTCCATGTTTTTGAACATGAGTACTATTTTTCATAGACATAGTAGCAGAATTAAAGCACGAAATTCAAAACAAAAGATATCTCTGAGTCAGAGAGGTGGCCATCTGGGAAACCAGCATTTATTAAGCACTTAACTGTATGCCAGATGTTGTATTAGTTACTGAGGGTACACAGAAAGGTAAACAATTCCTTTTCTCAGTAAATCCACATTCTAATGATGGAAACAATGTATAAGTATGTATATACAAGATATTTAAGGAGTAGATGGAAGGTAATCTCAGAAGGGAAAACTCGAGCATCTAAGGGTGACCAGGAAAGGCCTGCAGAAGACATGATTTGAATTCTTTCTTAAAGAAAGCTAGCCAGGTGGTGGGAGGGGGGACAGGGAGGAAAAGAAAATGATCTTTGTTTCCAGTGAATAATGTTTGGAAATGACCAAATAAAATAATGTTTAAAATTAAAAAAAAAAAAAGCTAGCCAATGAGAGAGTATGGAGACAGGAGATGGAATGCTATATAGATTCAAAGAACAGCATTCCGTTTAACTGGAATGTGTGGAGGGAAAAAGGACAAAGAAAAATTGAAAGGGGTCATCACTTTGGTAGCTTCTACTACTAAACAAAAGACTTTATATCTGAGTTACTGAAGTTTATTGAGTAGAGGAACATCACGTGGGTCAGATCTGTTGTAAAGTAAAAATGACAAGATTTGGCAATAAATATCTTGGGATGAGTAAGAATGAAAGAGAATGACATTGAAGCTGCAGATTTGGAAATTGATGGCCTTGACAGTAAAAGTTAAGTTTGGAAAAGGGGAATGTTTAGGGAGGGAAAGATCAAATGAGTTCTACTTTATGTTGAGTTTGAGATGCCTGTGGGACACATTAGTCAAGATATTCAAAAGGCAGTTTGGTGTTACAGAACTTTAGGTAAGGAGAGTCTAGGGCTTTAAAATATATATCCTGGAATTATTTGCTTAGAAATGGCATATGGCAAGTTAGTTGGTACAGTGAGTAGCACTGAACCTGAAGTTAGGAAGTCCCAAGTTAAAATACAACTTTACATACTTACTAGCTGTGTTACTTTAAGCAAGTCACTTAACATGTTTCCCTTAGTTTCCTCATCTATTAAATGGGGATAATGAGAACCTATTTCCCAGGGTTTTTGTGAGGATAAAATGAGATAATATTCATAAAGCACCTTGCAATCCTTAAAACAAACCTTAAAACACTATATAATGAACCTGTATAGAAAGAAAAGGGAAAAGGGCCTAAGGATACCCATAGGGTGTTGTCAAAGGTGTCTTGAGAGGGATCAATCAGATATGAGTAGAGCCAGGAGAGAGTAGTGTCAAATATTGCAGAAAGATCAAGAGGATGAGGATAGAGAAAAGACCACCAGATTTGGCATGTAGATCAGGGGCCATTGGTTTTGATGAAATAATAGGGAAGGTAAAAACTTCCTGCTGCCCTTTTGCAAAATTCCTTTGGCAGCTATGTGGAAAATGGCTTGGAGAGAGAGGAACAAGACAAGGCGGGGACATCAGTTAGAAAGCTCTTACATGGAGGCAACTAGGTGGGTCAGTGGATAGAGCTCCAGGCCTAGAGATGGGAGGTTTGGGGTTCAAATCTGGACTCAGATACTTCCTAATTGTGTAACCCTGGGCAAGTCACTTACCCCTCATTGCCTAGCTCTTACCATTCTTCTGCCTTGGAACCAAAATACAGTATTGATTCTAAGACAAAAGGGTGTTTTTTTAAAAAAGGTATTACAATAATACAGGCCAGAAGTGTTTAGATCTTTAATTAGGATGGTAGCTGTGAGTAGAGAGAGTGTATTCAAAAGATGTGGAGATAAAATGACAAGCATTGGTGACTGACTGAATTTGTGCGGTAAATGAACAATCAAGACACCAAGGCTCTGACATGAATGACTCTTGGATGTAATATATCTGTTTGCACATAATAGATGTTTATGAACATAAAAAAATTTGGCCTCATGTTTTCAATTTGTGTTTTAGAACATGCTATATATTCAGTGCTTTAGATTAACCTAGGTTCTTGCACTAGACTTTTTCCTTTAGAATCATCATGTTTCTTTCCTATTTTTAATCATTTGAAGTTGTCTTGCCCCTCTTCCCTATGTTTAACTTTTAATATTTATGTTTTTGGTTTACTGGCAGAGGAACTAAAGAACTATGGTATACAAGATATATTTGTGTTCTGTACCAGAGGAGAACTATCAAAATACCGAGTACCAAACCTCTTAGACTTTTATCAGCAGCATGGAATCATCATTCACCACCATCCCATCCCAGATGGAGATACACCTGACATAGACAGATGCTGTGGAATCTTACAGGAGCTTGCAATCTGTCTTGAAAATAACCGGAAAACCTTAATACAGTATGTTCTACTTTTCTTCATATTATTTCTATAAATAGCTATAGTCAAAATAGATTTCTCATAGGTCAGCCAATAAGCATTTCTTAAGTGTCTACTGTGACCGCCACTATTAAGTGCTAGGGATACAAAGAAAGTGTTCTCAAGGAGTTTGTAATCTAATGAAGGAGAGCCATTCAAACCACTATATACAAATAGGCAATATACAGGATTAATAGGAAATAAACAACAAAGGGATGTCACTAGAATTGAGAGGTTAGGAATGAATGGTCCCTGTATTAGGTGAACTTTTAGCTAGCACTTGAGACATGAAGGAAACCAGCTTAGTTAGTAGGTGGAATTAAGGAGGGGAGAGTATTTTAGGCATGGGTGATAGAGGAAAAATGTCCATGCCCAGAGGTGACAGATGGATGAGTCCCATGTCATTAGATTGAGGGGAAAAAGGGAGGGGGCAGAGCATATGGTGTAAGAGACTGGAAAAGGGGAGGAGGTTAGGGTGGGAAGGGAGGCTTTGAATGCCAAACAGAAGTTTGTATTTGATATTGGAGAAAAGGAGGAGTGACATAACCTGTACAAGGTTACAGCTCAAGTTTTCCAAGACTAAGGGAAATGGGTAGATTTAGGAAAACTCTAGAATTTGCTTGCCTTTTCTTCAGTGCTTCCCTCTGCTTTTGATCTTTAATGAAAATTAAGAATATGGCAAAGAATATCTTTTATACAGTAACATCTCATTTCTCTAGCTGAACTCCTTCCAGTGTCACATTTTACATTCTAAAATGTTAGAAAGTAAAAATAATATAAACATCACTGACATCAACAGAATAACACCCAAGTAATCAGTGATGTCAGTAGTAGGAAAAAAGCTATACATGACATGATGTGATTGTTTCACCAACCCATAAGGAAAAGAAATGCTCTCATTGACTTGCTATGGCTATTCAGGTCAAGTTGCTGCCATAAAAGACAAGGAAGATTTGAGCTGGAACAGGGAAAGAAATAAGGGGACAAAAGGCAAAGGAGGGGAGAGAGAGGGGATATCAGCAAAGATAGTGGGCAGCAGAAGCACTGGTGGGAGTTAATCTTATAGTAATAAGAAGTTGTAATGGAACAGAAGTTGAGTGCTGCCCATATCAGAAATTATTAATAGCATTATTATGCCACAATGTAATAGATACTATTTTGAGGGGGTATATTTGATTGATACTAGATGACTAATGGATCAAATTTTGCCTACCCTCCTCCCTTTATGCCTCCCTTCCTCCCCCTTCTAATCTCCCTTCTCCCCTCTTCAGAAGCCTTTCAGCTTCCCCTCTCCCCTTCTTCAGTCACTCAGTGTGAACTGTGAAGTTTCAATGAAATAGTTCTTAATCTTCTTTGTTAAGCAAGGGGTTTATTTGGGGAAGACAGGACAAGAATGGAGGATAAGGTAAGAGGGGTAGGTTTCCCTATTATATACAATGAGGGTTAGGAAGATATTGAGGGAAATGACAATTCTGTCACAAGCATGAACTAGAGTCAGTCAGAGGGATATATAAGGACCACTGTCCTTCTTTCTTCTGCCTTCTAATCAGCCAGGTCACCTCCAACTTGATTAACTCAAGTCCCAGAGAATACAACTAGCTTCTTCTTTCACCTCAGCCAGCCAGCAAAAAGCCTTCAGCTTTAGTCACCACCATCAGCCCAAAAGCCTCTCAGCCCAGTTCAGCAGTTGGCTTGGCTCCAACTGCTTTTCCTGGTAACATTCCAAATGGAATTTTCATTTGACTAACAGATGATACATCCTTAGCTTTCTGTCTTGCCTCTTTCACCATAACAAGAAATAAACTGCAGAGTAGCCCTATAACCCATGACAGCATAGTGGCAAGTTATATGTTGATCCTATCTCTAGGGCCCATTGCTACCTGAAAAGGTACTGCATTGGGAGTCAGAATTTGTTCTAGTCTAGTGCAACATGAATTAGCTGTATATCCTTGAGCATGTTTGTCAATGGGTTTGGGCCTATTTGTTAATCTACAAAATGAGAAGGAAGGTGGGGCTTTATCTCTAAGGTCTCATCCATCTCTAATTTTTCTATTATTCAGTAAGTCACCAGGCATTTATTAAACACCTACCATGTTCTAGGCACAGGATACAAAATCATTTAGCTGGATAGTCTTATGTCTCAATAGTTACCAATTGCAATTGACCTCTAAGTGTTAATAAGTGATGATTTAGTATTAGATGGCCTCACAAAGATAAATAAAAAAATTCTGCAAAATAAGTGTACAGCCTTCATTCTACTTTCATGAGGAAGTGGCATATTACTAACAAAAGAAAAGAAGAGACTTGTTTAAAAAATCAAATTCAAGGGCAGCTTTTTCCTCTGCCCCAGACCATCTGTCATCTACTGCTATCACTAGAATACATGTAATTTGTGTTAATGATAATGTAGTACTCTACATACATATCCCATTTGATTCTCACAATCCTGTGATACTAAGGGTATCATCCCCCATTTTGCAGAGAAACTGAGGCTCAGAACTGTCCACTGATTTGCCTATAGTTAGAGAGCTAGTAAGCATCAAGCTACATTTGCTTCTAGATTCTTTCTTGACACCAGGTCCAGTGTTATTTTTATTACACGTTGCTTCTTTTGACGCACACCATTAAATATTTCTACTTAAAGAAGTTGAACTAACATTCTGGTGTGCTTTTAAACTATTAAAACATGTTTTTCTATAATGTTCATCCTTAGCTAACATTGTCAGAGCATATGAGCTATTCCAAGTTCAGTATCAAAAAAGTTACTGAAATGTACTGCTTGCCTATTATACAAAATTTAGAAATGTGTTTCATTCTTAGGAGGTAGACTTTTAGAAAGCTAATAAAAATAAAACTGTCCTTTGCCCTCTAGAGGTAGAAGTTCTGTATTTTTCCCTCTTGGAAATAACTTATGATGGAAAGGGCTAGATTAGAAATGAAAAGATCTGGGACTGTCAGCAGAAAAACTTTAGGCAAAACACTTAATGACTCTGGGATTTATGAAAAGAATGGTTTAGATTATCACTAAGTTTCTTTTTAGCGCTGAAATTGTATATGCAGATAATTAAAGTGTTTACCATTATCAACAAATATTTTTTCAAAAACAACACACACAACCTCCCCTCCCCACCCTTCCAGATCTGTCTTTATTTTGGTACAACTAAAGATCACCCACAACCTGTATAAACCCCTAAATTTTATTTCCTTTTCAGTTGTTATGGAGGACTTGGGCGATCTTGTCTTGGTAAGGAAAAATTTTCTCTGTCTAAAGTAAATAGTTGTTTATATTAAATAAAGTAGCCAAATGACTGTTTCTAAACTATATTTGGTAGTACAGTAAAATTAAGCCAAAACAGTTTTAAGTTTCAAAGGACATATTCAAGTCCTGAATTTGTTAATACTCAAAAAGCATGAAATATTCCATAAAAACCCACACACATACCTCCACATTTGCACTATATGCTACTATATCCTTATATACACATAAATGTTCACACAGAGGAGTTTGGATGCTGAATAGTGATACGCTTGAAGTCACGACGAACTGGTATGAATTCTATCTTTATTAGCATGGCCCTGTGCAAGACAGCATTTAACTACTAAATCACAGGTGGGTGGCGAACCATTGTAGTGGTAGTCTCTTGGTTACCGAGAATGACAATTGTCTTTGTGCATTATCATCTATTGATGTACCCTCATGTGGCTTTGAAGTCCAAAGGCTGAGGCGCAAAGTTTGTGGCACATGGGGCATGGGATGCCAGTTGTTATGGGAGGTGTGGTTGTGGCCTGGTGTCGGCGTTCACGCGCAGCGGCAAGACGTCGATGTCGCTCATCTTCAAAGGTGGCGGCTGCATGGTTAATGTGGGTTTGCCAGCTGCTTCTGTCAGAGGCAGCAAGTTCTAGTTGCTTTGGTGTAATGCCAGCCCACTTCAAGTTGGACTTTAGCTGATCCTTGAATCTTTTCTTTGGTCGACCTTGTTTCCCGAGTCCAGCTGACAGTTCACCATAGAATACCTGTCTTGGTATTTGCTGTGGGTCCATGCGGATGACGTGTCCAGACCATCGTAGCTGGGTTTTGAGGACCATGACTTCGATGCTGGTGGAGTTGGCTCTGTCGAGGACTTCCTGGTTGGTGATACGGTCCTGCCATCGGATCCTCATGATTTACCGGAGAGAGTGTTGGTGGAATTGCTCCAGCTGTTTCATGTGCTTCTGGTACAGTGTCCATGTCTCACAACCGTACAGGAGCGAGCTGAGGATTACTGCGTTATACACTTTGAGCTTCGTTGCAGTGCTTACACCTCTGTGTTGGAGGACTTTGCAGTGCAGCCGCCCGAGTGCCTGGCTGGCCTTTTGGATCCTGGCATTAATCTCATGGTCTAGGGACCCATCGTTGGCAATGGTGCTGCCTAGGTACTTGAAAGTGTTGACTTTGAAAAGCTGCGTGCCGCCGATTGTAATGCACGGCTGGTTAGTTGGCCTCCCTGGTGCAGGTTGGAACAGCACCTCTGTTTTGCTGAGGCTGATAGTCAGGCCAAACAGTTTTGTTGGGGTAGAGAACCTGTCCACAATGATTTGGAGATGATTTTCTTGGTGGACCATGAGAGCACAGTCATCTGCGAAGAGAGCTTCCAGGATGAGTCTCTCTGTTGTCTTTGTTTTTGCACTCAGGTGGCGAAGGTCGAATAGTGAACCATCCAGTCGGTATTTGATGTAGATGCCCAGGTCTAGATCCATCACAGCATGTCATAATACTTGGGTGAAGTATAGGTTGAATAGTACTGGAGCGAGGACACAGCCTTGTTTCACACCATTGGAGATGTTGAAGCGATCGGAAGTCTTTCCACCAGATAGGACTTCCCCTGTCATGTCGACATGAAAGAGCTGGATCAGTTTGACGAATTTTGCTGGGCAACCGAGCTTGCTAAGGATCACCCACAATGCATCTCTGTTCACTGTGTCGAATGCCTTTTTCAGGTCTATGAAGCCAATGTAGAGACTCAGGTTCTTCTCAAGGCATTTTTCCTGCATTTGCCTCACCGTGAAGACCATGTCGATGGTGCTACGATCTGGTCAGAAGCCACATCGTGATTCAGGCAGGTTCTGCTCTGAAACAGACGACAGGAGTCTGTTGAGTATAACACGGGTGAGGATCTTTCCGGCAGTGGAGAGTAGTGAGATGCCTCTGTAGTTGTCACAGGCTGCTCATGAGCCTTTGTTCATGTATAGGGCTATGATGGAGGCATCTCTGAGTTCTGGAGGCATGTCTTCCTCTTCCCATATGCTGGTCAGCACTATGTGTAATGCCTAGAGCGCCTTTCCATTTAAGGCCTTGTACACCTCAGTTGGGATCCCGTCTTTACCGGGTGCCTTGCCTGCACTCATTTGTTTAATGGCTTTTTGGACTTCCTCTATTGAAGGAGGGACGTCAAGTTGTTCAATGGTGCAGTTTTGGGGGATCTGGTGGTCAAGGGCGCTTTGGTCGACTGAAGAGGGTCGGTTGAGAAGCTCATTTAAGTGTTCTTTCCACCTGTTGCTGATGCCTTTTTTATCTTTTATGAGAGTGTCACCGTCAGAGGGAGTGGTGGTTTTTAATGGCCCATAAACAGTCTTTAGGGCACTGAAAAATTGTTTGTAGTTTTCTGTATCAGCAAAACGCTTGATTTCTTCTGCCTTTTTTTCCCCACCACTGGTCTTGCATCTTCCTGATCTCACGCTACGCCGTGGCTTGGAGAGACTTGAATCTGTCTTTTTTAGGAGCAGAGTTTGGATTATTTTGCCACTCCATAAAAGCTTTGTTCTTTTTGCTCAATAGGTCTTCAATAGCAGTGTTGTTCTCATTGAACCAGTCCTGGTGGTTTCGTTGTTTGGGGCCTAGGACTGCCTTTGATGTTTCCTTCACTGCGTCTCTGAACTGGTTCCATTTCTCGGTTGAGCTTCCAGTGAGTGGTCCCTTGGCAGATAGCTTGTTGTCCAGGGAGGACTGGAATGTTTGCAAATAAGATGGATCTCTAAATGCGCGAACTGTCTGGGCTCGTTTTGGATTGCGAGGCACAATGCGCATTTGAAGAGTCGCTCTATCCAGCATTCAGCTCCTCTCATGGCTCTGGTGATCTGTACATCCTGGATGTCTCGCCGCATACAATGATGTAGTCAATGAGATGCCATTGTTTTGATCATGGGTGCATCCATGTTGTTTTATATTTGTTCGCCATTCTGAACACAGTGTTTGTGATGGTGAGTTCGAACTCTGAGCATTTACTGAGTAGCAGTAGGCCGTTGTTGTTCGTTTTGCCCACACCGTGTTTGCCGAGCCCTCCTTTCCATCTTTCATGGTCCTGGCCAACGTGGGCGTTGAAGTCTCCCAGTAGTATCAGCTTGTCATTTGTGGGCACTGAGTGCAGGATGGCACTCAGGTCAGAGTAGAACTGATCGATGGTCTCCTCTGTGCTGGTCAGTGTAAGGGCATATGCGCTGTTGATTGTGGCATACCGGTCTTTGCTGAGAGGCAAACAGATCTTCATGAACCTCTTGATGATGCCCACAGGCAAGTCTGGCAGCTGTTTGAGCAAACTGGTCTTGATAGCCAGGCCAACACCGTTGATTCTGTCTTCATTTGAGGCTCTACCTTTCCAGAAGAAGGTGTATCCAGTGGTGGGTTCACTGAGTGATCCCTCTTCTGGTAGGCGTGTTTCACTTAGGGCTGCAGGTATTCAAGCTTATTGTATAAAAGATATATTTAATACAAATTAAACATTCTTGGTTCCTCTGGGCAGAAAAGTGCACCTCCAATTTCTACTCATAGACAGTGGGAAAAAGTTAAAAAATGACACCTTTAATACATTTAATTATATAATCTTTCAAAAGAAATGTAATAATGTGTGTTAGGCCATCTAGATATTTTTAAAATAATTTCACATTTTCTAAATGGTTTCAGTATTGCTAAAATAATAGGAACAACACAGCAATAAACTCGTTTCAAAGAGATGTTATTATATGAAATAATCTAAATATTCTGTCCTAGTACAGCCAGTAACACTGCTTTTCAAATTTTTATGCTGTTTTAAAATAGTAGCAGCTTGCCTCCTCCTATACTTATCTGATACAGTATCACCACAGCAGGCAATAGACAGCCTTCGAGATTTAAGAGGATCTGGGGCCATACAGACCATAAAGGTAATGATATTTTGCTGTTTTTAATACTTGGGATGGGAGTAGGTGAGAGTATTAAAGATAATACAAGCCTAATAAGAATAGTGCTTTCAAAACAGCAGATAAAGGGCATGTCAAATTTTACTTTATTTATTGATGAAGGGAGCTAATCCTTCAGCCAGTTTTCCCGAGATACAGGGAGAGGAGGTACTATCTGATGCCAAAAGAGCTACTAGGTGTTCTGTTACCTTGGGACTAGTGAGAATAAGTAGCTATCAATTCTTTTTTTTTTTAAACCCTTACCTTCCTTCTTAGAATCAATACTGGGTAGTGATTCTAAGGCAGAAGAGCAGTAAAAACTAAGCAATTAACTAGACAAGTTAAGTGACTTGCCCAAGGTCACACAACTAGGAAGTGTCCGAGGCCTAATTTGAACCCAGGACCTCCCATCTCTGGGCCGGACTCAATCCATTAAGCCCCCCAGCTGACCCCCCAACTATCAGTTCTTGATTCCTTCTAGTAGTATAAATATTTTTATTCAAATGGCTTTGTGCAATGTGTTTCAAAGTAATCATTCTAATTTTTCCAGCAATATAATTATCTTCATGATTTTCGAGACAAACTGGCTGCCCATCTGTCAACAAGAGACTCAATATCAAGATCTGTTTCTAGATAAAGAACAATTATCAATTTATTTCACATAAATAAGATCCTGTCCAATTCAAATGAAAACATGCCTATGTAGATATAATCTTAAAAGGGTTTTTTTTGCTTTTTTTTTTTGACATTTTGTGTTCTCATTTGGGGGCATTAGATGCACAAAAATATCCTTCCTGGAAATGAAACCTTTGTTTATATGACACCGTATAATGAAAATATTCCATATCAAACCAAAACATTTACAGGTCTTATAATTTACCTCATCTTTAGCTTATTTAAATATACATCCATACTACACAGTGGTGTTTGACTGTGAGAATACTGGAAATTCCTCTGGATATCTTGGTTCTTCATTTTTATTGATCTTGTTTTATATTATCTTTTAATGCTCTGCATCCTGCCTGTTACACAATGTTTCTCTGCCTCCTCTGAATTACCTTTTAGTTACTTTCCTATTTTTAACTTTTAAAATTATACAGATAAATTTTCTCTAGATCTTAATTCTAATTGCTTATTATTGATTTTAACCAACTTAAACTGAATCTCATGCATTAAGACTCGAATAAATTTAGAAATTTTAACTTAATTCAACATCCTTTCTCCAACCACCAATTTATAGATGCATCTTGTTTTAAATTATATTCCTGAGAATACCCAAGACTCTCACATGAACTTTAGACAAGGAAGACAACAATATTCAAGATCACTTACTTTTACTTGGCTCTAGTAGTGATATATTCTATAGGGTATTCAATGCTCATGTGGCTCCAAAGTATATTTAGTTTCCATTGTGCTTTTAATACCAAGAAATAGTCCAATTAATGTACAAATTGCTATGGTTATTCCCATAACCATATAATATTTCAAAAGAAGGGCGTCAAAATGATTAGCAGTGATTTCAAGAATTATAAATCATAGAACCTATTCCATAATGCAAAAATTCATTATATTAATCCCCATTTTTGTGAATTAGGAAGTAACTCAAGAGTAGTACTATGAAATATATAAAAATTACATATCCCATTAATACCCAATGAAAACCCCAGGAACTTCTACCCCAAAACACAAATGCCAATGCACATTACCAAAAGCAAATGTGTTTTGAACAAGAAAAAGTTCAGTAGTAAAGCAATAACACGGATTTCATGGGGGGTGGGGGAGTATTACATTTTGCAATTTAAAAGCACAATCTAAACAAACTTTTTAACATCAAATATTTTAAAATCTTGATTTTGCTTTCATGGGTTAGAAATTATACTGCCAACTCTTTTATTCAGGATAAATGGGTTAAACTAAGCTCAACTAAATAATCAAATTATTTCATCCAAGTTTACATTTAGATGCTATTTTTATACTTTTTAACATGTAGAATTTGCTTAACTAAATTATTTTAAACAGTAAGCAAACTTTGTTTTCTGTAAAAAAGAAACACAAAAAGCAGAAAACTTACTGCTCCAAATGCTGCAAGGAAATGTAGTATATGGCATGATAATTGGAGAAAGTATTTTCTCTGGCATGCTCTTCGGTGAATAAGTTCATTAAGAACGATACAGCTAAAATGAGGGCCTGGAGGTGGGGTGGGGAGAGAATAAAATGTAATCTGGAAGTTTTGGTAATCCACAAACCAAATCAAAAGTGACTGCATCTTAAATTAATAACTTAAATGTACCAACCTATGATGCCATTAACATAAACCACACAAAACACAAATACTTTGTGACAGTTTTTATTAAATATACAAATGCAGAAAAAATTCAATTGAGCTATGAGGACCAATTTTAAGTGCATTTTCTTTGGTCATTTATAAAATCCTGTAAGGTTAAAACTTGATAATTTAAAGAAAACAAGCAAAATGCTGAAATAAACTACATTTTTTTTCTTGTCAGCCTTAATACCCATACTTATCTCTTGTTCTACTACTATTCTTCTTAATTGCACCATTACTTCCAAGACAAGAAAATTGTAACCAAGGAAAAACACATATAGGAAAAAACTGACGGTTTACTTAAAATTTGAAATCTCAATTCTGAAGTACATAAAGATGCTCTCTAAATAGATGTTCAGTTTTTACATCGAGCTTTATTTAAACAACTAGTGCTTGGAAAGTGATACCATTACTACATTGTAGCAGCACACATAGTAAATACTGTTTTCCAACTCCCAACAAACCAAATGCCAGAGTTAAAATTTGGCAATCAAGGATAAATCTTCAGTCTAACTTAAAACAGTATCCTTTATAAATCTAGATAGTCATCTCATCTAGTAGTAGCTGTAAAATCAGAAGAAACTTACTTTTTCCTCAACATAAGCTATTATGTACTGATTCACTGAGATTTATTAATACCAAAATATTTTTTGCCCAGTGATAAACAAGTACAATACTAATACTAAAGAGTTTCTGGTAAAATAATTTCACATTATAAATTGTCACATAAAATATGTCACATAACTGGTGTAAAAAGTTGCAAAAAATTTGAGTATCTTCCACTACTAGTGATTCACAATTATCAACATTTTCTTGTCCACTGAAATTCTTTTTGCTATGTCAAAACATAGTTCTTGTTCATTGGTGCTTCCGAATAACTTTGTTATATTGTACTGTTCCTTACCAGCCCCACAACGTTTATATAAAGGCTTATGAAAGATCAGAGATACCACATAAGTGCATTTGTGATATCAATAGGTTTCTTGGTACAAAACATCTAAACCAACTGAAAATCTGCTACTGTATATTAGGATTTTTAAGGTACATCCTAATGTTAACTTACATAAAAACTAATGCTCCAACAAACACTGCATTTGCAATACTGTATAAAAGGGGCTATGTTTTGTTTGTTCCAAACCAAGAGCCACCTAAGAAGGTATTATATTTCTAGATCTGTATTTCAGCTTAATTGTATTTGAAACATTAAAAATTTGACATTTTACAAAATGTGTGGATGATTTGGGGTAGGGAAAGCCAATGGTAAAGAATATTTTCTATAGGAGCTGCAAAACTATAGACAAATGGTCCCTGCAAATATGCTTCAGCTAAACTGTGCCATTGTTAGTTTATGGCTTACGGCTTCTTCACCTATCTGTGACTCAAAGCCAAGGCCCCATTCTCTGGATCAGAGCTCAGAAAATGGGTACTAGTAGCCCTTTAGGCATAAATCTATTTGAATACCTAGATCTGGTCAGGATTTCCTGGATACCTGTTATAACAACACATTATCCAAAATTGTTTTCTGGCCATCTTTGCCTTCTGTTTCTCTTCAAAGTATTCACATTACTTGGCAAAGACTTTTGGTACTTTTAATTGTATATGCACCTTTTATCTGTGACCTCTTGCCCCCAATTTAAAACAGAATACTTCCCCAGGCCATGAACCCAACGTGTGTGTGTGGGGGGGGGGGGGGAAGGGGATGATTCTATGTTGTGTGTAAAATTTCTTAGCATTTATACATACTACTCAAATGGATATTTTCATCAAATGACAGCTAAACAGTGAAGGACTTATAACCAAACGTTATGTGAAATGATCTATTTCAATACAATGTTATATTTGCATCAAGGAATTATTAATGTAGTCTACTGACCACATAAAGCTATTAAAGTTTAAAATGCACTAAGAGTTTTAGAGCATCTTATATATCCTCTTTGTATATTAAAGTATTATGATATACATTTAAAATCAGTCTACCTATGTTAGGTAGAAAGAAAAGGCTTTCATATTTTTAAAAGTAGCATTGGGGCAGCTAGGTAGCTCAATGAATTGAGAGCCAGACGTAGAGATGGGAGGTCCTAGGTTCAAATATGGCCTCAGATACTTCCTAGCTGTGTGACCCTGGGCAAGTCACTTAACTCCCATTCCCTAGCCCTTACTGCTCTTCTGTCTTGGAAGCAATACACAGAACTGATTTTTGAGACAGAAGGTATGAGTTTAAAAAAAATGGTAGTGTTAATTAGGATTTAAATGATAAAAAAAATTTTTAACTTAAGTATCTTGTAAAACTTGATTCCAATAAAAAGAAAATATCCAATATTGAATCCTGGAGATGAGCCAAATAACAGAAAAAAACCCTGAAGTACCTTAAACTCTATGAAATGCTAATTTAAAATTCTTCATTACGTTGTAGTATTTTCCTGTAGCTTGGAAAATTATTTGCTTTTTATTTGGAGAGGATATTGGGGAAAAGATACCAAAAAGTATGGAAGAGAGGATAAGAAAGAAAAGGGTCATGGATTTTTATATCAAAATACTATTTCTAACCACTATCCCAAATGAGTATGGTAGAATTTTAAAACATTTCACTTTTAACTATACAGAAAATAACATCTACTTTAGGAAAAACATTTAACACAGTTTTTACAATTGATAAAAAAGTCCACTTTGCCACTTTGTGAAAATATTCATTTTAATGTGTTCATATAACTTAGGCTAATTATGACCAAGAAATTCTGTATATACCTGCCTCAACTTGATGTTAAATCTTAAGGACACTTACTAAATAAAACTTGAAGCTACTATGATTGATATATACCACAGCAGAAGAGAAGGCAACAGTCTAGAGAATAAAAGAATTTTGCCAGAAATAAATTTATTTTTTAAAAAAATTAAAACTCATTAAAATTTTTTTAAAGTGCCATTTAAACTCTAAACAAATGTGAAAAAAATTCAATTATATGAGTCTGTCAAAATCAAGGATTAGTGTGCCTAAAAATTTTAAATGCCCCTTTTCCACCCAGGAATAGATTTTTTAAAAAACCCCATAACAATACTGGTCTAAAAATATAACTAATGTATTTATTGTGGTTGTAGATAAAGCAATTTTAAGTAGCTCTCTGCAGTCTTTAAAACAATGCACTGAAAAGAAGTCTTAATTTTAGACTTTTATTGTATTGAACTAAGGAACAGCAGGGTAGTTACACAATATTCTCTCTCATTTTCTGTTCTGAACATCTATGGTATAACTTGCCAAGTCCTTAAGAATATCTTATCACTGGATTATAACAATAATTAGAATACCGAATTTCTTACTAAGTGACTTCTACAAATGAAGACATTTAAAATAACTTTAAATGCATTCCAAGATAATTTAGTATATATTTTCTTAGTATTAAAGTATATGAGTTGTATGGAAATATTATGGGAAATTCCTAGGCCATGCAATATATAGGGCTAATATTCAAATGTTAAGAAAAAAAATCCCATCAACCTTATTTTTGCAAATATATCCATGTAATCTTCTACATAATATATGAAGAAACCTGTGAGGTTTTCCACAAGGTCACATATACAGTTTTTAGTCCTTCAAAAGCACTTGATCTCTACAGCTAATTTATAATTAGTATTTTAATAGAACCAAAATAAGCTACTATAAGCTCCTGTAAACAAAAACTTCCAATAGGCTAAGGACAGTCAATAATTAATGCAATTATTCAGAAAATTATGGCTGTTCCTAGGGAGTACAAGTTCAAACCTGTCAATACCAGAGGTAATCCTTTTATATTCATTTATACGTAATTCCATTTAATTTCTTTGTCCGAGCATAACATATGAAAAGTCTTTCCACAAATAAAAAATGTGGAAACATTTTAAAAATAAGGAGTCTTTTTTGTTTTTTTTTTAAAGTAACTGATCATATTCCATAAGCTAATCTTGGAAACAGGTTCTTGTTGGACAGAATCCTTTCAACTTTGTGGCTTTTGCATGCACTTTAACTGGACTGAGTCTGCTGAATATCATCTTACGAGCTCACCAAAACATAAATCATGCTGAAAAGAAGAAGAAAAACACGGTTAATTTAAGGCAATTTACTCCCAATAATGAATATAATTGACAACAAACAGTATTCCTGATAGTATAGCAAACCAAGTAGGGTAAAATTGCTCATTTCCTCAAGTATACCACTAAAGAACAAACTTGGGCTTATAGACCAGCCTGGAAGAAAACTTAAAAAAAGCTCTATCTAAAAAGGGAATTCTTCATGAGAGAACATTGGTACTCCTAAACCGGTACTACTAGGTAGCGGGAAAAGGAATTTCCCATTCAGGTACTTAAGGATAAAGTTTCTGGAGGTATTCATATTGTATTATTATCCAATAATGCAAAGTTTAAATTTTTTTGAGAGTAATTTTAGGATAAGAAACTTGCTACCTCCCTGAAACCAGAAAGTGAACTGTTTGCAGAAGGTGCCATGAAGATGCCTGCAGAAACTACATACTGAACCAAAATGTCCAGAGTGAACTTTGGGGTGTGGTGAATTGAACTGTGGGGGGTTGAATGCATTTGTTTTGAATGTACACTCTAATGCCAAAGGGGACTGCCCCCAAATTGTTTGTTTGCTTGTCAAATGCGCCTAATGTTGATTTTATTCTTTTTCTCTTTTATTTCCCCTTTGTCCCCAAATTAATGTAATTTCCCTTGGAAAGTGCAATATTGTATATGCCTTTCGTTAAAAATCTTTAGAGTTGTAAGTTGATTTTGTTTAAAATGATCCCTTGGGGAGACTAGTCTCCCAAAGGATCACAGGGGAAGTGTGTAATTAGAAATCTTGTACCCTTGAACTCCATTTCCCAGCACCCCACTCTCCTCCTGTCGTTGACTGATGTAGGCAGGATATAAATTCTCCCTTTTCCCATCTCTCTTCTTCTTCCTGATGCAGCTTTGGTGGAGCTGGCTTTTTGAGCAGGTAGATTAGCAAGGGTGGTTTTTTGTTAGATAATTGCCTTTTTATTCCATTACTTCTAGTGATTATTTACTGAAAACATACTCACTTTCATAGTGCTAAAAAAACATGGTACTTTTCTTTCAGTCTGATGTTTTCTTCATACATACAATTCTGGAACTGTACTTTTTTTTGCAAAGAGAAGCATGAATTTAGCTTAGGTTTATACTTATTTACTCAAGGTCTTATTCTGATAAAAACATGATTAATTTCAGCTTTTCCAAAAATGGTAGAAGTGCTATTATGGGCACGCGCGCACGTGTGTATGTGTGTGTGTAGAGACAGGTCTAATTCACATTTGGCCTCAGATACTTTCTAGCTGTGTTACCCTCAGCAAGTCACTTCACCTCAATTGCCTAGTCCTTACCGCTCTTATGCCTCAGAACAAATGCGCACAGTATTGATTCTAAGATAAAAGTTAAGGATTAAAAAAAAAAGACAGACCTGCCCCCCAAAAGACTTACTTTCTAATGGAAATAACATATGGGGGAATGGTAGCCAGGGAAGGGTATTTTGATCTGGTTAAGTCATAGGAATATTAGGCAAAATCAGATATATATATATATATATAAGATTTTCTGAGGGTGGTTTTCGAAAAATCAAAGAAAGACTCCCATTGGCTTAGGACTAAATGGAAATGGACTCAAGTAGAATGGAAGAGTCTCAAGAATGAAAGAACCAGTCTCATCACAGACTGGTTATTAAGGACATTTTGTTTTTGTATCCCACAGGCCTACTTTGGTGCTTTGCACACAAAAGGAACTTATAGCCAAAACTTTTTAATCTAAATTCTCTACCAGGAGGGGATGTCCTCCTCTGAAGGGTAGGCATCTAAGAGAATCATGGAGAAAGGAGGGAGCTAAAAGTGGGAAGAACAAAAAGACAAAGTGTGTGAGAGTAAAAAAGTCTGTAAGCTGGCAAAATTTTCATGTAGATTACAGTTTAGAAAAGTGGTCTAAATAAACCAACATGACTTTATAATTTAAGGATCTCACTGCTAGGATCACAACCTAAAGATATATTACTTAGAAAAAACAAAAGGACTTAACTATACAAAAATACTCAACTATACAAAAATACTCAAAGTAGTTTTAATTTGATAGTTAAAATAAAACCAAAAACAGAAACTAGAAACAGTTCCTATGGTCAAATAATTGGGGAATGGAAGTTGATGTAAGGGAATATTATTGCATCATTAAAAATGACATGAAAAATACAAAGGGGAAAAAAAGAATATTCACATTAAATGTGAAATGGAAAAAGAGCAACAAAATAAAAAGGATATCTTGTTATTTTTCTTAATATTAAATATATACATAACATTATAAATAATGATCTTTGGTTTTATGTATGATCCTCTATTTGGATATCTGTTTTTGTTAATGGATATTAAATGTAGGAAAAAATATATACTCCAAACCCCCAAATAACTTCAAGATAAAGGAAATAAGAAAGATCATGTGGTAGCTGTACAAGGAACTCATGAACAACTTTAGACTTTTAAAAGTTAAGTACAAGAAATGGAAGAATTACACAGGTTTAGATAGGCTGTGATCTTCATCAATGATAGGAACATCAAATACAGAGATCATATATCCCTAAATATCTGATGATTTCAAAAGACTGTACTTCTCTTTTTATTTGTACTTTGTGTGTACTTCCCATCTTTTGCAAATGGTTTTTAAAAATGTGAACTTGTAAACTGTTTAGAAAATGACACATAACCCAAGAAAATCAATAGTAAAAAGAAAAGCCTCATCAAAATATTTATAGCAGCATTTGTAATAACGAAAAACTGAAAACAAAGATGTTAATGGCTCTCTGTGAAGGGGAAAGATCACAAATTTATTCTGAAATTAAAACGATGTAACAACAAAAGATGATAAAATAATTGGCAAAGCCAATCAAGTCCAAGCTTGTTAACATGTTTCCTTGGGTAGCAATATATATATTCTATTTTTTCCTTTGCTTTTCAAGAATCCTAAATAAAACTCAGTGTCAGTTGAGGCTTTCAATAAATACCTCAGACAACAAAATGAACTATTTATTTAGTCTTTAAAGCTATAGTTGACACATGCTGAGATCTAGAACTGGAAAGGACCTCATTAGTCATTTAGTCCAATCCCCTTATTTTATAAATAAGTAAGGCCCAGAGAGGTTAAATGATTTGCTCAACATCACGTAAGTATACTAAGTGGTATGCCTAGGATTTGAGACTAGGTTCTGTTAGCTCTGAATGTAGTGGTCTTTCTACTATATCTAATGTCTCATCAGGAGCCTAGATCAGAGCCAAAATGACAGTGAGAAAAGTGTCAAGGTCAGAATTTCCTGTTTTGGGCTCTAAAAGAAGGGTTTGATATGACTGCACTCATAAAATTTATTTATCAGATTGTTTATCATCTGAGGAAGGTGAGAAAAGAAGAAATGGTAGGAGAAACAGAATTTGGAACTCAAAAAAAAAGTTAAAAACTTTTTATATGTAACTGGGGAAAATAAATAAATATAGAAAAAAATAAATAAAGTTTGATAAACCCATAGATCTAAGTGTTTGGTTTGTTGTTTTTTTAACCCTTACCTTATAATACTGTGTATTGGTTCCAGGGTCACACAGCTGGGAAGTGTCTGATGCCAAATTTGAACCTAGGACCTCCCATCTCTAGGCCTGGTTCTCAATCCACTGCACTACCCCAGCTTCCCCCTAAGAGTTTGGTTTTTAAAAAAAACCCTTACCTTCCATCTTAGAATCAATACTATCAAGGCAGAATGGGGTTAAGTGATTTTCCCAGGGTCATATAGATAAGAGGTGTCTCATGTTACATTTGAACCCAGTACCTCCCATCTTTAGGCCTGACTCTCAATCCACTGAGCCACCTAGTCGCCCTCATCTAAGTGTTTGATAGTTACATTGAGTCTCAGGGAGGCTGACTCTGGCTGGAACTCCCTCTGAGGAGACTCTGTCCCTCTGAATCCTTGCTTGGACAAATCTTGTGGTGAGTGGATAAAATACTGACTGATCTTTCTTTTAGGGCTTGGGCTGGCCTGGGCTGGCCTATCCTTTTTCTCTATATTCCCCCTCTCTCTCTGTCTCTCTGTCTCTGTCTCTCTCTGTCTCTGTCTCTCTCTCTCTTTCATTAATTCCTCATTTGTATTAATTAAAATCTCTATAAAACCCAGCTGACTTGGGTATATTTAATAATTGGGAATTTTTCCCTGGTGACCACCTTATATTTGATTTAAAAACAAGACACTGTCTTGAAACCATATTTTCTGTGGTCACAATTTAAGGCTCCAACTCTTTTATATGCCACAATTTAAATCTTCCACTATTTTAATTATTACAATTGCTAACTTTGAGATGTATGGCTGAGAGTTTCAGGGTAATTTTATTCTATGAATGGAGATCTATCTTGGCCTCAAAGGGGCTCACACAAACTGGGAATCTTAGTTTTGATAGGACAATAGTTTTTTTCCCTTCTTAGCCCAGGAATTTTTCATGTTTTACTCAGGGAGCAGTAGACAGAGTTCATCAGTGATCCAGAAGGGTACAACCTCCACAAAGTTTTATAGATAGTTCTTATATAGTGGAAAAGAAACAATTCTCTTATTTTATATGCATTCCTACCAGGAAAACTAATCTTTGGACAAGGCTAAAAGTGGCTTGATAGGAAACTGAAGTCTAAAGAAGTGAAACGTTAAGTCCTCAAATACTTTGTCAGTTAGCTCAGAACAACTATATCCCAGGTATTGACAGAATGATAGTCTGAAAACTAAAGGCCAACCTTGATTTCAATTTCTAGGAAAAAAGTAGAATATATTATTAGTTCAGAGCATTTAGAAATAGAAACAGTGATTATTACAAGTCTGCTTTTGTTCATAAGAAATATGTCTGCATTGGCTCTGGAGTCAGAGCAGTTGAGTTTAAGTGCCACCTCTGGGAACCGTGGGACTTTGGAAAAATCATAACTTCCTGGTTCTCGGTTTTCTTATCTGTGAAACAAAGGTTTCATTGAACTAGGCTGCCTTTAAAATCCCTTTCAACTCTAAATCTATAATGCTATAGTCAAAGATCTACCATAAACAGATCTAGATCTAAATTTCAAGAAGTTATGTATATATGTACATATATATCTGGTATATATGCATAATAACTGCAAATTACTTACAGAGATGGCAGTTAGGTGGTATATTACCCCAGACCTGGAGCCAGGAAGTCCTGAACTCAAATATGCTTTCACATACTAGCTATGTGACCCTGAGCAAGTCACTGAACCTCTGCCTCAACTTCTTCATTTATTAAATGGGGAAAATAATAGCATCTGCTTCCCAAGACTATTGTAAGAATCAAATGAGATGATAATTGTAAAGCACTTAGCAAAGTGCAAGTGCCTGGCACACAGAGAGTGTTACATAAATGTTAAGAATTATTAATAGCTAATATTACATTTGTGTGTATTAGCACTCTTTACACTTATTCTATACATATATGTACTCAATATTTCTATCCCTACATCTGACACATACCATATAAATACTTATTAACTGAACTCTGATGTTACAGCAAAAGATACATATGAAATACTAGTTCAAATCTAGAAAGAAGGGGAACAGTCCAACATCTGGAGTACCCTTTAGTTCTAGGAGCCACATTTTAGAAAGGATATTCATAGTGAAAAAGTTCATATAACACTGGCAGCCAGAATAGTGAGATAATTTCAAATCTTGACCCAGGAGAATTAGTTGAAGGAACTAAAAATGTTTTAGCTTAGAGTCTATGGAACAAGAAAGCCATGTTCAATAATCATAACTCTAGAGCTAGAATTAACATTAGAAGTCTTCTAATGCAACCTCAACATTTTATAGATGAAGAAACCAAAATCTAGCAGTAAGTAAAGTGACTTGCTCAAGGTCACATAGGCAGTAAGCATCAAATTTGATTCTTGTGAGCAGAATTTGAACCAAAGTCCTCTGATCCTAGAGCCTTTCTCCTAAACCACATAATCTGACAAGCTCCTGTGCTGAAGGAAGATTTGACTTGATTTTTTTTTGTCCCAGAAATAATAGTAGGATTAATGGGTAGAAGTTAGGAGAAAGCAGACTTCGGCTAAAAGTGGAAAAGCAAAACTTCTTAATAAATATATGAAATGGTTTATCTTAGAAGGCAGTTAAGTTCCCCATCACTAAAAGTATTCAAGAAAATTGGGATTATCACTGAATTAGAAATTTTACAGAAAGGATTCATGATTCTGATGAGGTCAGACTTAATGACTTTGGAGACCCTTACCTATTCTGAGATTTAATAATTCTACAACATGGTAACCAAAATTAGCATGGGGGAAGAGAGTAGTATAGAGAGTAAAAGGGTTCTATCAGAGCATCTTTTAGAATATCCCAAAACAATATAATGAAAAGCAAGAGAGAAGAATATACAGTAGGTTTAGATGTACTTTTATAAAAAAGCCCATGGGAAAAGTAACCAAGTGTGTTAATAATTATAATTACAGCTTATCAATTCCCATACCTGAATAGCAGTCATTCTGTTGCCTTTTTCATACTATCTTATCCCTGATCTGCCCTATAGTACAAAGGTTCTTAACCTGGGATCTATGAATTAGTTTTAAAAAATATTTTGATAAATATATTTCAATATAGAATATAGAAATAAATGTATGTATTAGATGACAGATCAGAAGCAGAAACCCAGCTGAACACTCTCAAAATTCCCCTCTAATTAACTTTAAAGTTAACTCTTCATATAAAATTTTGGAGAGGCAGAGGCAAAAAAAAAAACAGAAAAAGAAAAATAACAGCTTGATAAAAGAGACCTAAACACCTTTAAAAACAAAATTGAGAAGAGAAATTCCATTTAAAATCACCCTAAACAATATAAAATACTTAGGAATCTATCTGCCGAGACAAACACAAGAACTATACTAGTACGACTACAAAACACTCCACACAATTAAAACTAGATCTAAACAATTGGAAAAACATTGATTGCTCATGGGTGGGACCTCAAATTAATTTACTTATTTAGTGCCATACCCATTGAACTACCAAAAAACTTGTTTACTGAATTAGAAAAAAACCATAACAAAGTTCATTTGGAAGAACAAAAGATCAAGGATATCCAGGGAAATCATGAAAAAAAAATGCGAAGGAAGGGGGCCTTGCAGTATCAGATCTCAAACTATACTATAAAGCAGTGGTCATCAAAACAATTTGGTACTGGCTAAGAGACAGAAAGGAGGATCAGTGGAATATACTTGGGGTAAACGACCTCAGCAAGACAGTCTATGATAAGCCCAATGTTCCTAGTATTTGGGACCCAAACCCACTATTTGATAAAAACTGCTGGGAAAATTGGAAGATAGTATCAGAGAGATTAGGTTTAGATCAACATCTCACACCCTACACCAAGATAAACTCAGAATGGGTGAATGACTTGAACATAAAGAAGGAAACTATAAGTAAATTAGGTGAACACAAAATAATATACATGTCAGACCTGTGGGAAAGGAAAGATTTTAAAACCGAGCAAGAGCTAGAAAAAAATCACAAAATGTAAAATCAATAATTTTGATTACATCAAATAAAAAAGTTTTTGTACAAACAAAACTAATGCATCCAAAATTAGAAGGGAAGCAACAAATTGGGAAACAATCTTCATTACAAAAACTTCGGACAAAGGTCTAATTACTCAAATTTATAAAGAGCTAAACCAATTGTACAAAAAATCAAGCCATTCTCCAATTGATAAATGGGCAAGGGACACGAATAGGCAATTTTCAGTTAAAGAAATTAAAACTATTAATAAACACATGAAAAACGTGTTCTAAATCTCTTATAATCAGAGAAATGCAGATCAAAACAATTCTGAGGTAGCACCTCACACCTAGCAGATTGGCTAACATGACAGGGACATTAATTCATTGCTGGTGGAGTTGTGAATTGATCCAACCATTCTGGAAGGCAATTCAGAACTATGCCCAAAGGGCGATAAAAGACTGTCTGCCCTTTGATCCAGCCATAGCACTGCTGGGTTTGTACCCCAAAGAGATAATAAGGAAAAAGACATGTACAAAAATATTCATTGCCCCACTCTTTGTGGTGGCAAAAAATTGGAAAATGAGGGGATGCCCTTCAATTGGGGAATGGATGAACAAATTGTGGTATATGTTGGTGATGGAATACTATTGTGCTCAAAGGACTAATAAAGTGGAGGAATTCCATGGGGACTGGAACAACTTCCAAGAATTGATGCAAAGTGAGAGGAGTAGAACCAGGAAAACACTGTACACAGAGACTGATACACTGTGGTACATTCGAATGTAATGGACTTCTCCCTTAGTGACAATGCTATGACCCCAAACAACCTGGAGGAATCTACGAGAAAAACCACTATCCACATGGAGAGGAAATACTGTGGGAGTAAAAACACCAAAGAAAAACAACTGCTTGAATACATAGGCTGAAGGGATGTGGTTGAGGATGTAGACTCTAAATGAACATCCTGGTGCAAACATCAACATGGAAATAGGTTCTGATCAAGGACAAGCAATACCCAATGAAATTGCGTGTTGGATATGGGAAGGGTGGGTGGAGGGGAGGGAGGGAAACAATGTGATTATTGTAGCCAAGGAATAATGTTGTAAATTGACTATATAAACTAATTCAAATGGGGGGAAAAATTGACCAAATGGTAAAAGAAGCAAAAAAAAAAATTAAAAAAGCAGAATTAATCAAATGGAAAGGGACATAAAAGCTCACTCAAGAAAATAATTCTTTAAAAATCAGAATTGGGAATAAGAAGCTAATGAATCCATACGACATCAAGAAACAATGCAACAAAGTCAAAAGAAATTAAAACATTGAAGAAAAGGTGAAATATCTCATTGGAAAAAACTGACCGAGAAAATAGTTAAAAAAGGTATTAATTTAAGAATTCTTGGACTACCAGAAAGCCATGATGAAAAAAAAAGCCTAAAAATCATCTTTCAAGAAATTATCAAGGAAAAATGCCTCAATATTCTAGAACCAGAGGGTCGAATAGAAATGGAAAGAAACTGAACTCTATTATTAAGCTCTTCAAAGAGATTCCAAAATGAAAACATTCAAGAGATAGCAGATTTGGGAGGCGTGGAGGGGAACAGTGTTTAGAAGCAAAATAAATTCTTAAGGATAGAAAAGAAGAATAAACAGAAAATGGGATGGAGGGAAATGCATAATCATAATTGTAAGTGTGAATGGGATGAGGTTGACATGGGCACTGTACCTCCAGAAACCTAGGCAAACTATTATCAGGGAAACTCCCTTGCTCCCTTACATCCTCGTGACTCTGAGCCTAAAAACACCCAATGACCCCTCTAGGGTCCTGAGATGACTATCTCTTCCTTTGATCATCCTCTAGATTTAAGATGGACAGAAAGATGCACCTCAAGGCCATACCTCAAACATTTTGCTGTTCCACCTTACTATCCTCCTGGCCATTCTCAACATTACCTCCTAAATTAATAAATTTCTCTTTGTCTTTAAGCTAAGTTTTGGAGTCTTGCATTCTTGCAAAAAGTATCCTTCCCAAACCCCAGGGGTACACATTGGCACCCCCATAACAAGCTCATTCATTATAAGCAGATAATGGAATGGATTAGAGACCAGAATCCAACAAAATGCCATTTACAAGAAATATAGTTGAAACAGAAAGACACAAGGATTGGAGCAAAATCTAATATGCTTCAGGTGAAAAAAAAAGGCAAGGGTAGCAATCATGATCTCAGACAAAGTCAAGGCAAAAACATACTAAAAGAGATAATCAGGGAAACTACATTAAGCAAAAAGCCACTATATAAAAAGCCAATATAAACATTTTTTACAAGTTCCTCTGATAAAAGTCTCATTTCTTAAATATATAGAGAACTGAGTCAAATTTGGAAAAATATGGGTCATTCCCCAATTGATAAATGGTTATAGAATATGAATAGGTAGTTTGGAGAAAAAAAAAATCAAAGCTATCTAAAGTCATAAAAAATGCTCTAAGTCTCCACTGATTAGAGATAGGCAAATTAAAAGAATTTTGTGGGACCAGCTCATATCAGAAATATTTGATGGAGTTGTGAACCCATCCAGTCACATTCTGGAGAACAATTTGGAATTGTCCACATGGATTCTAGAAACCCCAAACTTGTGGCCTAGTGGGATCTGGTGAACCCCAGGTTTTAGGATTAGCTTGTAGGTTGGAGATTCCAAAGTTTGTACTTCATCCAGGTTCCCATGGGAATCCACTGGGAAGGGAATCTCAGGCTAGCAGTTGCAGACTGAGTGGCAGACCCTCCAGTGAATGACAATCCTAGTTAGGTGGAACTAAGCATATGCTAAGGACCCTCTTTGTTTTAGATAGTCTCCCCTATTGTATCAGAGACCTTTTCCCAAGAAGATTCACACCATTCTTTAGTATCCATTGTAAGCAGCCCCTTCTCTTACACCCTAGCCTCTAGCTAGGATTCCTTTCCCAATCTTGAATATATCCAATCAGTGTAGTTTGAACACTCTGATTTCCTTTGTAGCTATAGCAATGTCAATCATCTTTCCCAGCCCCTGGATTTCCCCCAAATGGTATATAGGTTCCCCAAATTCTTTTGTTCCTTGGAGTCAGCATCTAGCATGGTGGCACTCCCAGTGATAACATCCCCAGAGTCCAGGGTTTATACCCTGTAAAACCTGTGGCATCAGACTCTGAGTAAAGAATTAAATACTGGATGTATCCCTATCCTGATTAAAGACTTGGTTTTTCTGACTATTTGATAGTTCTGTGTTATTTCCAAGTTAACACAACTTTTATAGTCCAAAGGGCTATAAAACAGTTTGAAAAGCCATCTCCCAAACCCCTTCTTTCCCCTCCCTGACCCCTAACCCTAGGAGTCTCTGTCCCTCCCCCTCCTGACATATGCCAGGAACTGATAACACCCCAGCCCCAGGAGTTCCTGTTCATTCCCCCCACCCCAGACCAGCCATTTTTAGTGCTGAGCCCAAACTGCAGTTTGCTTAAATAAACTCCCTCTTGTGTGTTACATATTTGGTCTGGTTTCATCCTTGGAATCCAATAACTGGGTACTTCAAGTTTATGCTCTTTACCCCAACAATAACACTACTAGATCTGAATCTCAAAGAGATTAAAGGATAAGAAAAAGACATATACAAAAATATTTGTATCAATACTATCTTGTGGTGACAAAGAATTAGAAATTGAGAGGATGCTAATTAATTGGTAAACAGGTGAAAGTTGTGGCATATGAATTGTGATGGAGAATTGTTATGCTATGAGAAATGAGTGTGTGAGGTGCATTCAGAAAAACATGGCATGACCTATATGAAGTGAGAAGAACTGGGAGATCACTTAACAGATTTCAGTGTAATGATGATCAACTGTTAAATACTTGGCTTATCTGATCAATACAATGATCCAAGATAACTCCAATTGACTCAAGATGAAAAATACTACACCTCCACTGAAAGTGGAGGAAAAGTGATGAATTCTGAGTGAAAATTGAAATATAACCTTGTTCCTCCCCCAATATGACTAATATAGAAATGGTTTTCATGATTTCACATGTATAATTGATATATTTCTTGCCTTCTCAGTTAGAGGGAGAGAATTTAAAACTCAAAATTTAACAAGAATGTTAAAAATATTTTTTTTTTAAAAGAAGAGGGTTTGGGGAGAAAGTAATGAGTTCAGCTTTGGACATGTTCATTTTCAGTTGTCGACAAGACAGTGTATAAACCTTATAGATAAAGATAATTATATATATGTGATTAATTTCAGTCTCTTCAGGGTTATATGGGAGTCAAACAAATTTTTTTTCCTTGAAAAACCCATTCTTTCATTACTATTATTTAGCCATGGAAAGCAAGAATCATCCTCTACCAGCTGACTTAATACATGTGAAGAATCAAGGTATTATTCAAGGTTACCCAAAATCTTTTCCAATTTCAAAGTAGTTATCTCTGATGCATTATATATGTGTATACATAGACATATGCACACACATGTACACATACATTTTAAAGGTCATGCTCATTACCTTAGGATTTAGATACTCAATTATTGTGTGAAAAATGTAAAGTAGCAACCTTAAAGGCTATATAATTCTAAGCAGCCACATTATTCATCTTTCATTATATTTTTCCAACTTACCCATATAGGTAGTAAAAAAATGATAGTAAGTAAAAAGCTAATTTGCACCATCCTTCTTTCTGACAGTATGCTAGAATATCTGCATTCATGATGGTTGTAGGATCATAAAGTCCTGGTCCACTCATCACTGGTCTACTCATATACCTGTAACAAACATAGGTTATTAGTCACTCAGAAAAGAAGATAAACGTTTATGTAGGGATTTTCTTCCTCTCAAAATCAAGAAAGGTGAGGCAGGACCCATAGAGGAAAATCATGTGCTTTTAATTCAACATAATAATTACTGAAATATCTGTAATATTTTCAGTAATTAAAAAAACCTTTAAACACCATCAATGTAAACAATATAAATAATTGGAACAAATAACTTCTAGGGCCAAATACTTTTAGAAATGAAAAGATGAATAATTAAATTGAGGACAGCAACATTATTTTAACATGTCTAAATAAATCCTTGAAAAATATACTAATTAGTATAGCTACTAAAAATATACTAATTAGCTCTTGCATATCTCAGTTCTGATTATTGCAATAAAGTACCGGGTGAACAGGTATCCTTTTTATCATTCATTAAAAAAAATTTTTTTTAATTTTAAAAATGTTACAAACAAATTATGTATAAAGTTATATGCCAACCCACTTGATTATTAAAATGAGCATTAATCTAGAAGTTTTTAATATGCTCTAATGTAATTATAATTTTAAAAGGGATATTAGAAGTTTATCTAAATATTACCTCCAAATATGATATGCCAAGAGTGGCATATTGAGACCCAGTGTAAGCCACTCTGCTGCACAGAGAAACATGACACAGAAGAAAGCGTGGATGAGATATTCTGGAAGTACAAGCTGGAGGAAAAATATATAATCAGAATTATCAAAACAGTTTGGCTGGAAGGTTAATGATAATACTAAATAAACATAAAATTAATTAGGAATAAGGTGGGAAACAAATTTCACTTAATTAAAAGCTATTTTTCAGAACCAAAAATGAAAGGAGCTGTTGAGGATTTCATCTCCATACTGACCTCTCCATTAACAGCAGGGTTTTATGTACACAGACTGAAGACACAGCCTGCACTATCCCAAGGAAGAAACCTAGTAAATTCACCTGCCTCTAAGTCACCCAGATTTCAGCTATTACAAACATGTTGTTGGGTAGTGTGACTTCATCAGTGTAGGGAGCACCTGGCAAGGAACTTCTCTCAAGGCTGATCAGCCCCTTCTCTGTCACCTATAGACCTAGAAAAGTCCAAAGGCTTGGATTGGACCCAGATCTTCCTGAGTAGAAGGACAGCTCTCCATCCATTATATCATGTTGCCTCTCCTTACACACAAAGTATGTAATTATTAGGACGGCATGCATAAGATGAGCTCATTAGCAAGGGAACTCCAATTGAGGATACCCTCTTTATCAATGCTGATTGAGAGTTTTGCCTAGAGCAATGAGAAGTTAAAGAGTGATGTCCAGGGTTCCCAGAGCTTCTTGGCTTTAAGTCTCACCCTCTGTCCACAAACCTACACTGTAATCTCTATTATAATGATTGTTAGGAGAAAAGGGGGGGAATGGGGACTCATAATTCTAATCAAATGGTAGTAAAAGTGATCATACTTTTTGGATTATTTTTGCATTGCTATTTAAAAACCCATGAGCATATATTTTCCACATTTGTACATGACATAAAATAGAAAAATGAGGTATTTGAACACATGCAACATAATAGAAAATATTTCACAAAACCAAAGCTTTTCTGAAAAGTTTGCATGTTAAAATTTTTAAACTTTGAACTAAAATTTAAAATGTAACATGTACAAACCATATAACCACCACAGAATTTTATTCTCAATGCAGTGATCAGCCAATTTCTGCACAATGGTATGGATGCCAATATGCACAAATACAAACAAGTTTTCTGCAATGTAGGAGGGAAATTGTATCAAGGCAATGAAATTAATTACTCTTCTTGGTACCACTAAGCTCATTTTTTGGAGGTTGCAATGGAGAGGTTGCAGATAACAGCACTATGAATTTCAGATTATGAAAGCATAACATACAAGGAAAGTTATTTAATAAAAATTCATTAGGATAATAGAAACATGCAAAATTTTATTTAATGTGAATATGTAAATCTTAAAGTGCTATAAGAAATATGTATATGTTTAATGTGAATTAAATGTGAATAATAGAATGAGCTAAAAATTACATTTGCTTTCTTTTTTATGTTAAATTTTTCACCATACTATTTTAAATGAAAATATTTTTAAAAAACATTGTCAGGCTAATTTTTAGGATTTTAAGTAGGGCATTCCCCCACTCTAAACTTGGGTAGTTCCATAAATGCCTTTAGTATAAAATATACTAGTGTTGAATATAAATAATATATTTTACTGTATATGTAATATATAAGTAGCATAAAATATACTGGTGCTTAAAGCCTTTCACACAGCCTGACAGCCTAGCTCTCCAGACCTATATATATATATATATATGACTGAACTGGATGAATCAGTCAAAATAAGCTTCACTCTGTTCCTCACATAAAGCACTCCATGGCCTTTATGCCTAGAAAGTATTCCTTTCTAATTTTTGCCTCAAAAAATCACTTTCTTCAAGACTGAGTTCAAGTACTACCTTTTACTGGAAACATTTCTTAATTCCAAGTGTCAGTGTTCTCCCTTACTATATTGCATTTATTTAAAATATATGAATACATTGTCTTCCACAATAAGTAATAAGCCTCTTGGGCATAGAGAAACTATTTGTCTCTATATCCCCTCACCTAGCACATAATAGGTACTTAATATACTTAATGATTGATTATACTAGAACTCTCCTCACAACAGATCTTAGGCATAAAAATAATATCCCAAAAGGATTACTCATATTAACACAAAACAGTTGAAAAGGGTTTTAATAGCAGTATTTTAAATAGGCAACATCAAAGCCAGCTATTAGCTTATTATCATAAATTCTTTCCATAACTCAATTAAGATTCATCAGCAAATAATTGTATATTCATTAAATAAACTTTTAAACTATTTATATATCTTCAAGATAGGACTTATATACAAATATTACATATTTTTAAGCCTGCTATCTACAATATTGAATAGTCAAGCATTTCCATAGAAATGCACTTTGAGAAAACAAGGGCTTTTATATATCAATTTAATTTTAAATTCAAAATATATACCCTATATATTCCAATAAAGCTATATTAGTGATACTCATTAAAACTGAATTATAACAAGCCAATTTAACTATTGTTAAAAAGATATTAATAATTTTTAGTTTAGAATTGAGAGCTCTCAAGTATTTTGAGATTTAAATTTGGGCTAAGGGTTAAAATGCTATAGAAGCCTTGTTCCCTAATGTTTAAAAAATTATATTTCATTAGAAGGATAAGGAATACAGACTGGAAACTGAGGTTCCAAGTATGAAACCAATGCTTCCCATAAAAGTCTAAAATGTGTTTTTATATCTCTCTTAGAAAACTATAGTTTCAAATAATTTTTTGTGATCATATTTAGGAAATTTAGTTACAGAAAGAACTCTTCAAAATTATTTAATGCAACATTATTTAAAATTTAAATATGCATATTAAAACTGTCCTTTGTTAAAAAAATTATACAAAGGAAAAAAATTATATTATTTCCTTCCCCCATACTTTGGCAGAAGTAACCTTCAAAACAAATTTTAAATAGGGAAAACTGTCAGATGCACAGTTATTAGGCCAACAATCACTATATTCTCCCATCTAAAAAAAAATGTGCATCAAAATAACTCTTCTTCCTGTTACCATTGCAATAAAAGTACATACTTTTTTTAAATCTGAGAATTTTCCTATTAAGAAAAACAGAAAAAATAACACATCTAAATGAAATGTTACTATTTTACTACAAGGCAGGAAGCTGACATGTAAATACTTAATCTAATTTTTAGACTCAGCTAGAAGATTGATACCTTAAACAATACCCACCATTAAGATTTGATAAAATGTAAATAGACATTCATAATAAAGTACATATTTTTAAAATAATCAATGATAAGTCAATGTGTCTAGCTCTCACTTTTTAAAGTACTCCTCCCTAGAAAGCCTATACACTGTATTTTTGCATGGTTCTGAAGATACATCATTTCTAATAAACATCTTAATTTCTAATTAGTTGTAATTAAGCCTGCTAGAGACTAATCCATCAAAAAGAGTAATATATCCAGCATCCATAAGCACCTTATATAGTTCAAATGTCCATTTGAGGTAGGCCTACTTGGGAACCACAATAAAGCATTTATATGCCAAAAATACCAGAAGAAATTCTCATCACATCTATGATGTATGAGATATTACAATACAGACCCTGAGAGCATACAATAAGTTTCTAAGGTGGGGAAGGGGAATTTGAAAGGTAAAATAGGTTAATGTTACATTGTAGATTCCTTTTGTATTATAACACACTTATCAGAGTTCATAATCTCAAACTTAGGATAGGCTACTACTAATGAGGTCACTTTATTTTAACTCAAATCTCTAGAATTTTCCAAATAAAAACTAAATAAATTTGTCAAGTAACTTAAATGTGCTTGCAGTCAAAGCACAGAAAAATATGTGCATAAGCATATAACAGTTTTCCCTACTTGATAAGCAAGCAAACATTTGCACAAAATATGAAAAATTTTAAATTACAAACCTGAAACAGGCATGAGAAGACACCAAACAAAACATTAACATAAATACAATGTTTTTAACCCTCCCCCAGAAAATGAAGGTGGCATTAAAACATTAAACTAAAAAGCAGTACACACCTTTAATGCAATTTTGACTCTTTTAATCTTTTTGACCTTTTCAACTGTCTTTGTGCCGACAATGTAAAAAGCAGATTGGGAGAATGTTAGTATGACAGCTGACAAGATCATCAGCAGATTAATAAGTCATAATATTCAAGCACAAAAGGAAAATAAAACAATTTTTTAAATTCTGCCTACTTAAAAAAATACACACGTACTACTTAGAATAATGGTTATTTATCATTATATCAAGGTAAAATCAAAGACCTTAAAATAATAAAGAGAAATACTATGTTATATTGTAACTTACAGGATTGAGTGTATTACATTGGTCTATAGGATTCTTGTAATCAGTCTTCAGTTCATCAAATGCTATAATCTAAAATAAAATTAAAGCAATTAGGAAACTCATTTGCTTATAGCCCCAAATAAAACATCCATTAAAACACACCAACTTTATACCAAGTTTGTAACTGACATAATTGTACAACTTAAAAATTATATTAGAGATGAAGAGGAACCTCAGAGTCTATCTAGTCCAACCTCTTCATTTTACAGATGAGGAAACTGAGGTCCAGGGAAATTAAGACTTGTTCAATTTTATATGAGTTGACAGTTATAGAATGTAAATGTCAGAAACAGAATTTAAACACAGGTCTTTCTGAACCCAACTCCGGCACTCTAGTCTCTACCATATTGTTTCTAAAAATAATTTGCACAAGGTTTACAAGGGTATGAATTATATAATCAGTATTCTGTCATTATACTGACATTTATCATTTTCCTTTATGATATTAATTTATTTCTTATTTCAGTTAATCAAGCACTTATAGAGGAGAAAAATACAAAAACTGTCCCCACTCTCAAGTAGCTTACTTAACTAATGGGGAAAACATGTAAACAAATAGGCACATATAAAGAAACAGAGTAGAAAGAAGGTAACTTTAGATAGGGAGGTCGGTTCAAGTGGATAAGGAGATATGGAAAGGTCTGTGAAAGATGACATTTGAGTTGCATCTTCAAGAATGCTATGGATATCAAAAGGTGGAGGAAAGGAAGAAGAACATTCCAGGCAGGGAGGATCATGATGCATCAAAATCACAGAATATGATAAAAATGTGAAAAGATTGGAAAAGTAGGAAGGTGTGAAGAGGTTTAAATGCCAGGTTTACTTCATGTGTTACTCTGGAGATAAAACAGAACCAATGTGTTTACTTAGCAGGGAAGTGATATAGTTAAACCTACACTTCAAGGAAATCACTTTGGTAGCTGTATAGAAAAACTTGAGGCAGGGAGACCAATTGGTCCAGGCCTACCATAGGGTAGTGACTTTGAATGGAAAGAAGAGATGTTAATAAGATTTGGCAATTAATTTAATGGTTTGTTACTTGTGTAACTGGGAGAATGGTAATGGGAAAATATGGATACAGGGAGGAAGAGGGGGTAGGGATTAGAAGAATAATGAATTGTTTTGTATATGCTGAATTTTAAGATGCCTATGGGCCACTCAGTTCAAAATGTCCCAACAGGCAGTTGAAGATGTGGGACTGGAGCTCATAAACAGGCAAGAGTTGAGACCTGAGAATAACCTGTAAAGAAATAATAGTAAAATCATGGGAGATGATGTAATCATTAAGTATGAATATAGAAGGAAGAGGGCGCAGGACAGATCTCTCTTAGACAGCCACACTTAGGGTAGGGGATATTGTAAAAAATGGAGACTTGAATCCAGGACTTCAATTCCCAGGAGTCCCTGCTCACTTCCCAAAATGCCTTGTAACCTCGCCTGGGCCGAGAGCGAGATGGGGTATTTAACCTGGCTGTAAAGGCTATTAGCACTCTTCTCTTCCTGTCTCTGCTGGCAAACAGACACGTCTCATGATGTGAAATTTGGGTGGGCCTCATGGCCCACCTAGCACGTGCTTCTCTTGCTTGCATTTTCTTTAACCCTTGACCTTTAATAAACCTCACAAAAATAATACTCCTTGCAGAGAGAAACTAATTTCTACCTGCCTCAGTTTCCCCAAATTTTAACTTTTACAGTTGGCAACCTAATGGGACAAAAAACTGTCAATTTTTTTAAAAGAAGGATAGCCTAGATAATGATTTCTAAGCCAAGTTTCTCCAAGCCTTTTTAGCCTTTTGACTTATCTTGGCCCCGCTGCTTGTCTGCGTTCCTGTCCCGGCCCTGCCCACCCCGGTGTTCTCTCTAGCTCACCTGGCCCACCTGATTCAACCTAGATTGCAATCACCTGGTGACCTGCCTGCCCAACAAACTCTAGCCCTGGAGCAGATCCGCTCATCACTCAAGACTCATTTCTATCAGCTGGTAACAAACAAGGTATTGGCTCCACCTGGGTGGATCACAGCATAGGAGGGAGAGAGACAAGAGGGAAAGAAGAAAGGTTTTTTTTTCAAGCAGGAACTTTAAAAGCATGGCTATTTTACAAGAATATCTTTTAATTCCATTGATCCTTTTATTGACTTCACCTGCGTGTCAGGGAAAATATTCAGCTCTGTACAACCTTTTAGCTAACTTTGGGGAGGCAGCTGGGTGTCTCAGTGGACTAAGAGCCAGGCCCTGAGGCGGGAGGTCTCTGGTTGAAATCTGGCCTGAGACATTTCATGGCTTTGTGGCCCTGAGCAGATCACTTGGACCCAATTGCTTACCCCTTCTAAAAACCCAAGGAACTTAAAGAGACTGAAGGTTATGATTTTTAAGGCATTTCAGACTCCAATGGTTATAAAAATCTCTGTATTTCTATTGCATTTTCCTGATTGTTTTGTTTAAGGTTTAACTTTGTGATCTTAAATTCATATATTACTGCATTCAATATTATTCTGTTACACTGAATCATTTTAATGTACTGGGTTAACTACTGTTAAATTCTGTTGCTTTTCCCCTATAACCATATTGAGATCATTGTAATTAATCCCATATATGAAAAGAACCTTTCTATTTTGCCTTTGTAAATTGTCACATAGAGGATAGATGGACTTCATCAGAACTGGTTACAATTGTATTAACAACCTTTGGAAAATTTAATGTGCTAAATATCTCAATTGATTTTAGGGAGTTTTTTTAAACATGATTTTTAGAAAAATTTCTTAACAATCTCTTGTTACTTTGCCTGCCCCTACCACAAGGTGTAAGGCCAATTCTAGTAGCTGAAGTGAAATATATTTTATAACCCCCAACCTTCCCGCATTTCTAAATATGTGAATGGAAGTTGGGGCAGTTAATCTCAGGGCATTTGTATCCCTAAAAAGTCTCCAAAAAAGGAGCACCTCTCATTTATACTCTTCAGTTCACTACTTCCACCAGAATGATATTTCTTGATTATGTTCTTAACCCAAGACGAGTTTTACTTTATTTAAAAATATGTTTATTACCAAGGTTGAAAGATTGCTACGTTTGTAAAAAATTGTGACAAATATCCATTAATTCATAGGCTTTTAAAATGCCATACAGCAACTCGTGTAAAAATGATTGTTTGTTTGCTATTGTAATTAATTGGGCTATTGAGAATTTTGGGGATATTGATAACTACATATTTATACTACTGTTCTTTAACAATGAAAAACGTTACCTTGTTCAATTCATTTGCTTATACTTACAGTGGATCATGGCCAGATATGAAGAGGAAATGGATCTCATTTTTGGTGAGAAAGCCTTGTATTCTATATTTTCTTAGCTGACACAGTGTGTCAATGATTATAAGCTATATTTTAAAGCTTTTTTATTATATTTTTCTCACATGTGCAATATACTTTTTCAGTTTTTTATTTTTCTCTCCTTTTTTATATTTATATATCACATGTCACCAGCATTAAGATTTTCTTTAACTTTTTGACTTTGTAGTAATATAAGTTTAAGATACATTTGTCAATGCATGCCCCAAAAGCTAGAGACTATAAAAATGATGCCACTAATTATTTAAAAAATTATGGGATTTTGCTTAATGATTCTGTCTTATTCCAGGACAAGATATACACAAAAGAGCCATTGCACAGTGCCAAAGAAGCACAAAACTAAACTGCATAGTGCCAATCAAGCACAAGGTCAAAGAGACCAACAAATCCTGGTGGGATTGATGTAATTTGGGGCCTAGACAAAGAGGACTTGAACGTGTTTGGGGTTCGAGGTTGCGGCTGTTTAACATGTGTTAAAGGCAGGTTTTCCTTGTTCCACATTCTATCAAGTATCTCAGCCTTGGCTCCTATAATCTGGTCCCTTTTCTGTCTTTCATAGTGTGGTACCTTTCTGTAGTCCTGGCTATTGACTGAGTAAATGCATCATTGCTTAGATCATTTTAATTGGGCCCTCATTCAAGGACCTGTTATAGATTTATTTTTCTTTTTACTTGGAATTTTTACACATAAGACTTTGATAGTCTATATTTTCATCCAGAAATTTTTCTTTTTTATTTGGATTTTTCTGATGTCTTTTTAATTTCTCTTACCAATTGGTTCATATACCTCATACCTCAGCCATGCATCCCTAAGTGATCCTGTATTTTTCAATCACCCACAACATGGGAAAATGTAAAAAATATTATTATTTAAATTACAAAGTTTAAATTCCTTTTGAGAAGAATTTTAGGTAAAGAAAGATGCTACCTCTCTGAATCCAGAAACTGAACTGTTGGAGAAGACACCATGAAGAAGCCTCCAGACCACAAGCTGCACAAGAATGAACTTTGGGTGTGGTTGACTGAACATTTATTTGTATGTATACTTTCATGCCAAAGGGGACTGCCCCCTAACGGCTTTTTGTCAATGCGTCCAGCAATTATTGGTTTTGTTCTTTTTTTTCTCTTATCCTCACATTATTGTAATCTTTAAGTTGATTATGTTTTCATGATCCTTTGGGGGAAAAATTAATTTTTTCCAAAAATGATCACACGGTGAAATGTAAAAAATGGAGACTTGAATCCAGGACTTCAATTCCCAGGAGTCCTTGCTCATTTCCCAGAATGCCTTGTAACCTCGCCTGGGCCGAGAGCGAGATGGGGTATTTAACCTGGCTGTAAAGGCTATTAGCACTCTTCTCTTCCTGTCTCTGCTGGCAAACAGACACATCTCATGATGTGAGTGAAATTTGGGTGGGCCTCATGGCCCACCTAGCACGTGCTTCTCTTGCTTGTATTTTCTTTAACCCTTGACCTTTAATAAACCTCATAAAAATAATACTCCTTGCAGAAAGAAACTAATTTCTACCTGCCTCAGTTTCCCCAAATTTTAACTTTTACAATATGACATTGATGAAGATCCAGCAAAGAAGGAATGGCTAGACAAGGTGTGAGGAAAACCAAGATAGAGCAGCTACTTGAAAATGCAAAGAGGAGACAACATCCAAGAGAAAGTATAATTCTATAGTGTCAGATGTTTCAGAAGAGTTGAAGGGGGGGCAACTGGGTGGCTCAGTGGATTAAGCCAGATCTAGAGATAGGAGGTCCTAAATTCAAATCTGGCCTTAGACACTTCCCTAGGCAAGTCACAACCCCCACTGCCTAGCCCTTACCACACTTCTAAGACAGAAGGTAAGGGTTTTGTTTTTTTTTAAATAAAGGTCAATGAGGAAAAGGACTAGGGAAGAGAATATTAGATCTGTCAATTAAGAGATCGCTGGTAACTTTGGACAGAATAGTTTCAGTTGAATGATATCAGAAGCCAAAATGTAGAGATGTAGAAAAGAATGAGAAGAGAGGTAAGGGGAGGCATCTACTACTGGCATCTTTACCAAGGAGAAATGGCATGACAAACAAGGGAAGGAGATATGTATTCCAATTATATTTCATTGGGTATTATATTTGTGACAAACTTGGCCAGAAATGAAGATAAAATTATAATGGCAACTTCACAAATGTTTACTGACTGGCATTAACTATCCCAATATCATACAAGGTATGTGTCAATTCCCCCCTCCCCCCCACAATGGGAATTTGTACCTTTATTAAGTCCACCTTGTAATCAAAAGCATAAATTTATTGATAGACAAGTGCAGTTTTAATGTTCAAATTCTGGTCTTGGAAGTAAACTCACATGGCACAGTAGTATCTAGCTTCATGAATAATGTGATTACTCGGTGTTAACAATTGAACAAAATTGAACAAAAAGACCAATTAAAGAAAAGTTAGCTCAGATGTGATCCTTGCAGCTGTTGTATAACTGACCAACTTGGTCTCAACCCCATTGAAGAGCATTCCATTTTAGATAGATTAGTGAATGTCTCTTGGAGAGTGATGAGAACCTCATGATGGGTTTATCCTGGGAACCATTTTTGTTTTCTGAGGCTACTTTTTCTGAGTGTAGTGATAATATCAGGATTCAATTCCACAGGAAGGAATGTGTTCTATGGGAGCCCAACATTAAGACTTAGCTAAAATTTACTGGGCCTCTATATTTAAAAAGTTTAATGGCTTTTCAAATGGCGTATTAAATAGATGATCAAAACAAAATTACTTCTATGCAAATGATAGCATGTAATATCAGAAAATACTAGATAACATTAAGTTTGTTTTTATAAGCTTATTGCAAAGGTCATCTTTGTGACCTGTAATATCTTTTTCTCATCCTGATGGTCCTAACATCACAAATATGTGGTTTTCAACTTGTTACTTAACTGAATAAAGAAGGGACAAAAGAAAGGAAGAAATAGAACATTACTGGAAAAGTAAATAAGTAAAGTACAAGTAAATGTAGATCAATGGGGGTGAAGAGGAGTGACTCTGAGGAGAGGAGAGCCTGTGAGAACAGATTAGCACAAAAGTAGTTTAAGCAAAACTAATACCAGGCACAATTATGGACTTAAAATAAAAAAGCAATTTTTGAAAAAGCAAAACTAAAGAAATAAAAGGAGGAAAACACAAAACTGAGACCTACTACTTTAAATAAGAATTTATAAGCAAATTAATGAAATTAAGAATGACAAAGACATTAAAAAACAAACAAACCAATATTCAGTTGCATAAGAGAAACACATCTAAAAATATCTGCAGAATTGCCTGAAACAAAATATCCTATGCTATCAGGTGAATTTTAAAAAACAGAGTTGCAGTTTTGCTAACACAGAACAAAGATAAACATTTGCAGTATCAAAAAAGGGAAACTATACTCTGCTTAAAGAAGCCATAATGAACCAATGTCAATACTAAATAAATGAATGGGGAAAATAGTTATAAACATTTTAAGTCTTTCCCCTACACTTGTTGTTTAGTGTTACTTGCTGTGTTAGTGTCATTTGATAACTATATCTGGGACTGGGATGTTAGTAAGTGTGCTAATTCCATCAGTCTTGATAAAATTTAAAAAGTTTTTGCAAATAATTTCCATTTTCCTCTGTAGTTTTCTTATGATCTCTAGATGCTTATGGAATGACTTTGCTCAAATCAGGTGCTCTTTTCTTCAGGTTTGTGAAGTTTTGGGGGGTTTTATTTTGCTTTTTAATATTATGATATTGTAATATAATTGGTTTCCTTTGTAATGCTATGTATTGTATGTACTAATTTAAAAGCACTATTATGAAAAGAGGTTCAAAGACTTCACCAAACTGTCAACAGGGTCCATGACAAAAAAAAAAAGGTAAGAACTTGGCACTAAGCCAAGTTTTCTTTAACTTGGTTTTACTCTTTTTCTTTCTAATTCATGAATTATACTGATTATAAATCACCTATTTATTTTTATTAATGAAATTATATTAAAGAAAAATCATTTTTCTTTATAATATTTTACAAATAACTTTATGTTCCAACTCAGCATTGGCTTTGGCAGCCAAGTCTTGGGCCTTTTTCTCATCTCCCCTATACTATTTTCCTCTCATCTGCTGAGATATCATTTCCCAAAGACTCAATTATCTCTATGCTGATGATTCTCAAATTTATCTATCCAGTTTTAACCCTTCTTTTGACCTCCAGTCTTGCATCTCCAACTGTCTGGTGTACATCTCAAAGTGGATATTCCATAAATAATTTATTTTATTTTTTGTTTTCATTTTTATGCCTATAACTCCATTAATAATACTATTAATAAGTCCATTTAAAAAAAATAAAGTATCTACAATGTGCAAAGCACATAAGTAGACATGAAACAACACTAAAAGAACAATAATCTGATCTACTGGTGAATCGTAGACTAAATAACTTATTTTTAATTTTTTTCAATTAATAAGCAGTTTTTAAAATTAACCTGTTTTTCTTACTAACCCCCCTTCCCCTATTAAGCAAAAAATTTAAAAGCAAACACTCAAAATAAAACTCTCAATATACAGTCGTGGATACTGGAAAAACAAACTTCCGTATTAATCACATCTAAAAAGTTTCTTTTTTAATCATAAATTCATTGTTATTTTGTCAGAGGTGAGGGAGATGCTTCATCTTCATTCTTTTGGATTTGTTGTTTATCATTCCATTGATCATAGAGTTCTCAAGTCTTTCAAAGTTATTTTTCTCTAAAATGTTATTGTTTAAATTGATCTATTTCTGGTCACTTCACTGAAGTCTTACCAGTTTCTTCTAAAATTGCCCATTTAATAATTTCATATGATACAATAATATATCATTAATGTTAACATACTACAATTTGTTCCACAGATATTTTCATTATGTTCAAAACTGAACTTATCTTTCACACTTTTCTACTAAATTTCCCTATGAATGTCAAGGGTTGGTTACCTCTTCTTCACCATATCCATCTCTTCCAAATTCTATTGATTGTACTTTCATATCATCTTTTGTATATGCTTCCTTCTCTCTTCTGTCATTGCAACCCCCTGAGGCACACCCTCATCACCTCAAGCACGGACAACTGCATATTGTTGTTTAGTCATTTTCAGTCATGTCAGATTCTTTGCAACTTTTTGGGGTTTTCATGGCAAAGACACTAGAGAAATTTACTATGTCCTTCTCCAGCTCGTTTTTACAGATGAGAAACTGGCAAACAGCATTACGTGACCTGCCAGGGGCTCAAGGCATCTATGGCTAGATTTGAATTTAAGATCTCCTAACTCCAGGACAGATGTTTTATCGATACACTGTATCTATCACCTTAATCCAACAACTGCTGAGGCCTGCTGTTTGGTCACCTCTCCAGCTTCAGTTCATCCTTCACTCAACTATCAACTGGTTCTTCCTCAAACACAGATCACTTTGAAATCTGGTGACAGTGGTCTCCTTGCTGGTCCCTGAACAAGATAATTCATCTCCCAACTCTTGTTAATTTTTTCTGGCTGTCCTTTGACTGCCTTGAATTCTCTTTCCTTATGTTTGTCTCCTGACCTCTTTCAAATTCCAGCTAAAATTTCTACAAGAACTCTTTCACAAAGTTACTATTAGTGCCTTCTCTCAGTTGATTGTCTATAATTGATCATATCTAGATCTTTTTTGTACACAGTTGTTTGTCATGTCTTTCACTTTATACTTGAACCCTCTTTGAGAACAGGAACTGTTTTTTGTCTTTTTATCACTTGCACTTAGCACAGTGCCTGGTACATAATACATAGCTGTTTAATAAATGCTTGCTGATTTGACAAAACTAGGGGGATGATTCCGGAAGAAGATGGTGCTTAAAATACATCTTAAAGGAAAAAAGGGACTCTCAGAAGGGGAGATAAGAAGGCTGTACATTCCAGGATGACCAATGAAAAGTTTGGAGACAGATGTAGTATCCCAAGAGTAAAAAAATAAGGCCATCTGCATAAAGCTCAACACAAGAAAGTGCTAGGCAAACAACAGGCATTTAAATACTCATTGACTGACTGATAGAATTAATGATGTATGCAAGAAACTAAGAGAAAGAAGGCAGAGTTATATATGAACTGAATGAGATAAAATTTAAAGAACTAAAAAAGAATGCTATATAAAATGAAATAAAATAAATGAAAAGTAAACTGAATTGAGTCTTTTTTTTTTTAATGTACGTTCCAAGGAGCACATAATAAAGCATACTTCCTTGTCACAAGAGGCAGGAGACCATATAAAGCAGACATATATAATGATTTTAGCTATTTTGGGTTTTTTGATTTTTGTGATATAAAAGGATTCAATCTACAAAGGAGAAAAAGGATTGTTAGTTTCCCCCAGAAATTACAGTAATATAAGGACAAGTTATCAATAAAGACTATTTTTTAAAAAGACAAAAAATCTTTGGAGAATGACCCTATTATGCCAAGAATATAAATCAAACTGAGAGGGCAGACGATTATCAGAAAATAGGACAAAATTTCAACATTTCTATAACAATGTATTTTCATAATCAATGACAAAAGAACTATAGTATTATACGAGGAAGGTGAAATAGTGGTTGAAATAGTGTTTGAGATGACAAATAGGAAGAGGGACCATACAAGGAAAACAACTGTGCTGAAAGTGACAATCCCAACAATCCCCATAGTATTTAAGAGACTTACTTCAAAGAGAAGAAAGCATAACAAAAGAAGGGGGATGGAAATCACAGATTAATATTATCTTTAAAAGACCATCATAAAACATTAGTAACTACTGACCTATATGTCCACATCTCATTTTTATAAAATATGAGCATTAGTTTTGTGTTTTTCAAGAATATCTTTATCAAAAGTAAGAAAGGAGCAGGCAGTCTTTCACAAATGATTCTCAATAGCATCACACCTTTAGTCATACAATCAATATAAAGGCACTCAGACTACAACAATTTACTATGTACTATGTATGTTCACTTTAAAAAATGACTAGTAGAATAAATCTTAGCATTAACAATTCTCCTCTAACAAAGATTTTATCATGTATACATGATTCTTGGATAAATGCAACGTGATATTTATTTTAAAAAAGGGATAATATTAGAGACTGCATCAAGCCTTAGACTCACGGTATAACCAACCTAAACAAACTAAATGGATTATGTCTATTGTTAAACTATAATATGCAACCCGACAACCAGTTTTTTGTTACATCAGTAAAGAAGGTGGGTCAATCAAGTAGATCAGAGGAAAAGAGCTGGAGAGTCTGAAAGATGAACTGGTTCTTCACTAAGAACTATAAAAAGACCCAAAATTAAAGGAAAGACTGCAGCCCTATGGGTGTATCTTCCTTGAAGCATCAATAACAAGGATAAGAATAATAAAGAACAAGAAGACATAAATGGTATGTCAGTTTTAACGGATCCTCAGAATATCCCTTGAAATACTTATTTACCTTCTCAAAGTACTATTTTAAAAGTTCGAAAATAAGTTAGTGGTAGTAAATAATATGCACCAAAGTTGAGATGGCACGTGGCAAATTAAATCTATTAACCTTATTTTAAATACACACAAGCAAGTACTTAAATATTAAATATCAAACATTTATTAAGCTACCACAGCAACACAGTACTAGAAAGTAAAGATAAATAAACAACACAAAATTAAACAAAACAAAATAAACAACACAAAATTAGCAAAGCTCGACAAAGATTTACATTTTTAGGAGTGAGGAGGTGGAGATCTACTAGAAGCACACAGGTAAATAACTACAAGGAGGAAGCAATAACTCAAGATATTTTGGAAAGCCACCTGAGTAGGCTTGGAAACTCACAAAACTAATAAAAACGATAAAAGGTTCAAAGTTTAAGTTGCTGCACCTCTCTCTGGCCTTCCCTTCCAAACCGGCAAATTACGAACTTGGGAAACCTCTCCCTCGCTTTTTCATCCTAAGTGGACACAGACTTCCAAGGTATCTGAGGTCAAAAAGCCCCAGAGTTAAATGGGAAAGGGTTATAAATAAAAAGGCAAACTCATGCCGGAGGCACTGGGACCAAAGCCCTTTAAGGCACCGAAGGAGGGGCGGGGGAAGGGCGGCCTGAGAGGCTCCAGGGGATGCAGCCGAGGGGGTGAGAGGTTGGGTGGGTAGGCGTGGGGAGAGGTGGGTCAGTATGTCGGAGGCCCGCCGGGGGGCGTGGGGGGATACCGGAGGCGCGAAGTTCCTTAACGAGGGCGGTGGCTCCTCCTTCGCTGCGCCCGGCATTTCCTTGGGCCGATCTCCCAAGAGGAGCCGACGCCTCAGCTCCAATGGCGGGCCAGAACCAGGGAAAGCCACCGCTGCAGCCGCTCTTCTCCCTCTCCCGGACCCGCTTCGCTACTCACGTGCCAGATGGCGAAGAAGATGAGAGCGGCGGTGAGCAGCAGCGCCAGCATGTAGCAGAAGGCAGCGAACGTGAACGCCATGGCCCCACAAAGATAGGATAAGAGGCACGACTGAAGCCACTGAGGCGAGGGCCAACGCGGGGCCCGCTGGGTAAAACCATTCACTTCCCCCCGGCCTCCACCTCCGCCGCGGCACTCGCAGCTCCGCTGAACTGCGCCTGCGCACAGCGAACACAGCCCGCGGCGTGGTCTAGTGCGTTGCCCGCCGCCCCCTGGCGGCGAAAGTTTGCGTACTCGCAGGGCTTGCAAGTTGGCATCTCTCAACACGTGTTGAATTGTCTACGGTTGTTATGTGCCAAGCTTTTACCGTTCTAAGTCATATAGAGGTCAAACAAAGAAAATAGAGAAGTTCACAACGAAGTGTTTAGTGGGAGGAGGGGATTTACAATCTAATATATGTGTCTTTGACCCTAGAGGGGCACCTATCTGGGAAATCAGAACATCTACCAATCAAGTATCAAACCAAGATAACCTGGATCTGCAGTTTCTAGTGCCCTTTTTGTTTATTTGTTTTAGTGTGGACTTCTTATTTTAGTCTGTAAGACAGAATGCAGTAATATTTTACTTACCCACTTGCAGCCAAGACTACAGGAAGTTGCCATACTATAAGAAGGAAAGGAACTAGAATTCTGTTTTGATAGGGAAGCGTCATTCCCTGATCTGATGTTTGTCATTCTCAGGGATATAGTGTAAAATTGGAGATTTGAACCCCAGACTTCAATTCCCAGAAGTCCTTGGCCACTTCCCAAAATGCTTTGTAACTTCACCTGAAAGTCACACCTGGGCTGAGGACAAAATTGTATTTAAGCTGACTCTCTGCCTACTTTGGGGATCTTGGCTTCCACTTCTAGGGACAGGGTGCTCTCTACCAGGCAGGTAAGATGTAGAGTGAGTGGTTGTGAGTGGGTTCTCTGGGCCTAGACATGTACTTTCTTACTTTGTATTTTCTTTATTTCTTAATCTCTAATAAATCTCTAAAAATATAATACTTCTAATAGAGAAACTAAAATTTTAATCTTAAGAGTTGGCGAGCCACGTTGGTTGTGACAAAATACCTTCAATCTTCTGATTCTTTTCTCTACTGTTACTAAGTTCAGCTTTTAATAGCTACTAGATTTTTTTAAGCCATGTTTCTCCTAGGTTTTTTAGCAAGCTTCGAGTCATCTCAGCCCTGCCCACCCCGGCTACTGGCTCCAGGCTCTGGCTCCTGCTCCTGGATATTGTTCTCACCTGGTCTCAGTCCTTCCTGCCTGCCTGGCTTGGCCCAGCCCGACTCGACTAGCTCCTGCTGCCTGCTCCTGTTGCTTGCAATCCGGACCTGTTTAACCCAAATCTCGTTCACCTGGTTACAACCCGCCCGCCCAGCAAACTCTAGCCTCAGAGTAGACTGCTCATCACCCCAGGACCAGGACTCACTTCTACCACCTGGTAAAAACGGAGGGGGGGGGGGGGGGAAGTGATTTTTTTCCTTAGGCTACAATTAGCCTCCACGTGGACTGGGGGTAGGGGATCACAGGGAGAGAGAAAGAAAGAAAAGAATGAAAAGGCTTTTCCAAACAGGAACTTACAAGCATGGGGTATTTAAAAGGATATCTTTTGACTATATTGATTCTTTCGTTTACTTCACCTGAGTGCCAGGGGAAAAATTCAACACCCTGAAACTCTTTAGCCAAATTTGGGATTCCTAAAATCCACTCTTACTTTGGGGGGGGGGGAGCAGTTCAGTGGCTCAGTGACTTGAGAGCTAGGCCTAGAGATTGGAGGTCCTTGGTTGAAATCTGGCCTCAGACACTTCCTGGTGGTGTGGCCCTGGCCAGGTCATTTAACCCCCATTGCCTACCACTTACCAATCTCCTGCCTTCTGACAATAGGCATCTAAATGGTATAAACCTTAAAATTTCTTAGACTTATAAATGTTGGAAATTTCACCATTGGGAAATTTCATACTTGAAAAATTTCCTATTGAGAGTGGGAACTCTATTGAAATGTGAACCCCATTGGCATGGGAGGTTCCTCCTCCTCCCTTCTTAAGATTACTTTAGGACAGAAACCTTTTGCTGAACAATGGAAAGGACTTTGACCTATGCTTAAGCATAGAACAGGAATTTCTTTGAGTCATGATTGATTTTAGAATTGATACAATGGAGATACTTGGAATGACAGAACCAGGTCTTGGAAATTGCAATCTCCACCCTACTCAGTCCTAACAGGATTGAGGAAGGGCTGCAGCATAGATCAAAATTTAATTATTCCAATCTCTACCCTACTCAGGTTAACAGGATTTAGGAAGGGCTGTAGCAAAAGATCAAGATTTAATTATTTGAGAAGATGACCTTCAACAGACATGTGCAAAGCCACAGACCTCTGGGCGGTCCTGGGTTAAGCTAGAGCCACCATTGGCACAGGGAAAATGATGGACAGTGATTGGTAGATGTGAGAACTGAGGGGAGGGAACTTGGATGGTTTCCTTAAAGATAGCACGGTCTGAGGACTGAGGGTGGTTGGTTGGAGAGTTTTTTGGCTCTGAGAGGTTGTGCTGCTCTGAAAGAAGCTGGAGGTGGAGGCCGCTGAGACTGTTTCTCCATTTTGGTCACGTGAGTAATAGGGACTGATCTCCTTTCTTTGCCTCAGCTATCTAAGGGCTTGGGCCTTTTGGCCCAGCCCAAACAGAAGGGGTATTTAAGCCCTATTCCCTTCTCTCCCCTTTCTCTCTCCCTCTCTCTATATATCTCTAATTCCTTTCTTCCTCCTGTTTGTAATTAAACTCTATAAAAGGTTGACGGCTGACTTGAGTTTTCATTTAGGAATTACATAGCTGAATTCCTTGGCGACCTTAAGTTAATATATATCAGTCTTTTAAAGTGATTTCCTTGTCACAATGGATAAAAAAAAAGGAAATTTAAAGAGACTGGAGGTTATATTTTTCAGGCATTTCAGACTCCAATGTTTTATGAAAATCTCTGTATTCTATTGCATTTTGCTGATTGTTTTGTTTAAGATTTAACTTTGTGATTTTAAGTTCATATATTACTGCATTCAATACTATTCTGTTACACTGAATCAGTTTAATGTACTGGTTTTAACCACTGTTAAATTCTGTTGCTTTTCCCCTATAACCATACTGAACAAACATTATTGAGTAGGCCCATATAAAAACAGCTTTTCTATTTTTGACTTTGTAAATTGGCACATAGAAGATAGATGGACTCCATCAGAAAATTTCTATAACAACCTTTGGAAAATTTAATGAGCTAAATATCTCAAATTGATTTTAAGGGTTCTTTAGACATGATTTTTAGAATTTTTCTTAACAATCTCTGGTCATTTTGCCTACCCTTAACACGAGATAAGGCCCGTTTTAGTAGCTGAAGTGAAATACTTTGTTTAAAAATATGTTTACCTAGGTTGAAAGATTTGCTACATTTGTAAAAATTGTGACAAATATCCATCAGTTCATAGGCTTTTAAAAATGCTATACAGCAATCCATGTGTAAAAAATGATAATGTGTTTGTTCGTTATTGAAATTAACTGGGCTATTGAGAATTTGGGGGATATTGATACCTTTTTGAATGTGCATTACATATTTGTACTACTGTTCTTTAAAAATGAAAAATATTACCTTGTAAAATTCATTTGCTTGTACTCACAGTGGATCATGGCCAGATATGAAGAGGAAAGGGATTTCATTTTTGGTGAGAAAGCCTTGTATTCTATATTTTCTTAGCTGACACAGAGTGTCAATGATTATAAGCTACATTTTTGAATTTTTAAAACTCTTTTATTATTATATTTTTATTGCATGTGCAATTTATTTTTTCTCTCCTTTTATATTTGAAGCACATGTCACCAGTATTAAGATTTTCTTTAACTTTTTGATTTTGCAGTAATATAAGTTTAAAATACATTTGCTATAATGTCAATGCATGCCCCAAAAGCTTGAGACTACAAAAATGATGCCACTAATTGTTTAAAAAAATTTATGGGACTTTGCTTAATGATTCTGTCTGATTCCAGGACAAGATACACAAAAGAGTCATTGCGTAGGGCCAAAGATAAATCAATCCAGGATGAATTGATGCACTTCTAAGCCAATACAAAGGAGTTGAACCTAGTGTGAAGACTCAAGGTTGCTATGCTTAACATACGTTAAGACATAGGCCTTCCTTGTATCCATACTCACTCTGAAAATACTTACAGATGAGTATCCCAAACATGGCTCCTACTTGGCTTTTATAATCTAGTCCTTTTTCTGTTTTTCATAGGGTGGTAAACTTTCTGTAGTTCTGGCTACTGACTGGGTAAATGCATCATTGCTTCGATCATTTTAATTGGGCCCTGATTCAAGGACCTGTTATAGATTTACTTTTCCTTTACTTGGAAGTTTTACACATAAGACTTTGATAGTCTATATTTTCATCCAGAAATTTTCTTTTTTTCTTTTGATTTTTCTGATGTCTTTTTTAATTTCTCTTACTAATTGATTCATATACCTCATAACTCAGCCATGTATCCCTGTGTTTTTCAATCACCCTCTTCACGGGGAAATGTAAAAATATTGTTATTTTTAATTGCAAAGTTTAAATTCCTTTTGAGAAGAATTTTAGGTAAAGCAACATGATACCTCTCTGAATCCAGAAACTGAACTGTTTAGAGAAGACACCATGAAGATGCCTCCAGACCACAAGATACATGAGAAGATCAAGAATGAACTTTGGGTGTGGTTGATTGAACATTTATTTGTATGTATACTTTCATGCCAAAGGGGACTGCCCCCTAACTTGTTTTTTGTCAATGCATCTAGCAATTATTGGTTTTGGGTTTTTTTCTCTTATCCTCAAATTATTGTAATCTTTAAGTTGATTGTTTTCATGATCCTTTTGGGGAAAATTTTTTTCCAACAGGCTCAAACAGGGAAATGTAAAAATGGAGATTTGAACCCCAGACTTCAATTCCCAGAAGTCCTTGGCCTCTTCCCAAAATGCTTTGTAACTTCACCTGAAAGTCACACCTGGGCTGAGAACAAAATTGTATTTAAGGTGACTCTCTGCCTACTTTGGGGATCTTGGCTTCCGCTTCTAGGGACAGGGTGCGCTCTACCAGGCAGGCAAGATGTAGAGTGAGTGGTTGTGAATGGGCTCTCTGGGCCTAGATAAGTGCTTTCTTATTTTGTATTTTCTTTATTTCTTAATCTCTAATAAACCTCTAAAATATAATACTTCTAATAGAGAAACTAATTTTAATCTTAACAATAGGGAGCCAGGATGATAGTCAAATTTTGGTACTTGTCTGAGTACTTCACAAAGAGTGTAGATACAAGGAAGTCCTATGACTTAACATATGTCAAGAGTTGCAACCTTGAGTCTCACACTAGTTTTTCTTGCGTGCTCTTTTTGGCACTATTCAGGTTACGTCTGTGCTTCTTGTTTTTATCCTTTTTTCTGGAATCAGACAGAAACACTAATCACAGCCCCATAACATTTTATCAATAAATGGCAGATTCCCATAGCTTAAAGCTTTTGGGTATGCATTGATATTACAGCAAGTATATATATGTTAAACATATTACTGCAGAAAAAATATTAATTGTATGTACCTTTAGTACAAGAAATGAGGAAAAGGGAAAAAATCAAATATTCTAATCAAAATAAAAAGCAATAATAAAAAATAAGGGAAAAATCAGGAATTTAATGTATTCTCAAAAAACAGTATCCACTTTTCAATGGATTATTATCTCCAATTCATGTGATAGGATAGAGTCAATCAGTCTCAACAGAAGATGCTTTCTTCACATGTGAGCAATGAATCCAGAAGTCCTCTCCAATCTTTATAGATGTTGGGGTAGTTAACAATATTTGGAATGGTCCTTCCCAGGAAGGCTGAATTGCTCCAGTACACTGGAAATTCTTAATATATACCTTGTCTCCTGGGTTCAGGTCGTGAAGTGAAAAGTCTAGTGGTCCAGCTTGTACTGCAGCTCCGAATTCGTGGAGTTCACACAGTTTGTACTGTAATTCCTGTATATAGGAAGCAATAGTAGTATCCCCCCCTAATAGTGATGTATATGTGGGGGAGAAAGGCTTAGCCTGTATAGGTGGATGTCCAAAAAGCATCTCAAATGGTAAGATGTGTAGGTCTCCTCTAGTCCTGCTTCTAAGATAAAATAGGGCCAGAGGGAGAATTTCAGGCCATTTTAAATGGGTCTCAGTGCATAATTTGCCAATCATAGTTTTAAGTTCTTTATTCATTCTTTCAACTTGGCCTGAGCTCTGGGGATGATATGGAACATGGAATTTGGGAGTTATCCCTAAACAAGAATATATTTGATTTAAGAAAGAATCAGTAAAATTACTTCCTCTATCTGAATCAATATGTTCTGGCAGGCCAAAGTGAGGAATAATTTCTTTTAAAAGCACCTTAGCAACAAAAGCCACTGTGACTCGCGTCACAGGAAATGCTTCCAGCCATGGTCAGTTGATCTACTATGACTAGACAAAATTTCTAATGCCCAGCCTTTGGCATTGTTATGAAATCTATCTGTAGGTGCTCAAAAGGTGTTTGGCCAGAGGATGCCCACCAAAAGCTTTGCCATGAAAGGCATGTTGGTTATATGCTTGGCAGGTAGAGTAGGCTGTACACACTTTAGAGGCTATGGTATGTAGTCGAGGCATTGCCGTAAAGGCAGAACCGTAAGGGTTAAGCCTCCTCTTCTCTCTGTTTGGGATGCATAGTCAGGGTCGTGGGTTGAACTGTGTATGACCTGCCCAGCTGTGTGCTCAAGGTTGGAGTAGCATCAGAGGGAGGACTGATAAGGTTTGTGAGAAAGAAACTGTAAGGTTGGAGTAGCCAGCAGAGGACTGATAAGGGTTGTGAGAAATTGTGAGAGTCTGTGGGAAAGTTGCTTCTCTGTCTTTGTTTGGAATCCTCTTGGTTCTTCCCTGTGCCTGGCAGGTAACGTCATGAATTCCTATGAATCTGCCCAATTATTGGTTCCTGCTGTTGCTGGGCGGTAACATCATATCTTCCTGTGGTCTTAACCTATATATTGCTTTGTTTGAACTCAATAAAGGGTCGTTATGCTTTTTCATATAGCGTCCATTCGTCACTCTGTATGTTCATTACCCCAGGCAAGGTCACGAAAGATTGGCCACCTTTTTAATGAGCCTTGCAATGGTAGTTATACCAGGGGGTATCCATACTCTCTTAACAGAGTCCATGATGCCCTGGGCACCAAAGTGACCATTTTTTATGAACAGATTGGCAAATTTGGTGATAGAAACTTCTAGGAAGCAGGGGTTTTCCTTCAGATGATACCTATACTCCATTAATCTGTTGTACTTTGAATTTTTGTTTCCATTTTCCACTTCCTTTTCATTATAGGATAGAGATAAATTTAAGTCATCAGTGGTTGTTAATGTTAAAATTAATTCAGGCCCTTCTATGGCTGCTAGCTTTGCAGCAGTATCTGCTCGATCATTTCCCCTAGAGACAGGGTCAGTACAAACTACAGCTAGGGCTTCAGGCAGTTGGAGAGCAGAAAGACCTTCATTAATAATTTCTGCATTACCTATGGATTTTCCAGCTGAGGTTAAAAATCCTCTCTGGAGCCATAGCATCCCAACTGAGTGACAAATGCCAAAAGCATATCTAGACTCTGTATAAATTGTTGCCCTTTTATCCTTGGCAATTATACAGGCATGTTTCAGAGCTATGAGTTCTGCTCCTTGAGAGCTAATATTAGAAGGTAGTAAAGCTGACCACTCAGTGGCAAACTCTGTGACTACAGCAACTCCAGTGTAGCGTATGCCATCCCTCATAAAAGAGGAACCATCAGTAAATAAGACCAGATCTGGGATTGTCTAAGGGAATGTCTAAGAGATCATCTCGAGGCATCATTTCTGCCATGGACACTAGTGTTTCACGACTGTGTAATGGTTCCCCTGAAGTTGGTTATTCTGGAAGCAAGGTGGCTGGGTTAAGGGTTGTACAGTGTTTCAAGGTAATGTTTTCGCTATTTAACAAAGTTATTTCATACCTTGTAATTTGCTGATCCAAGAATGTCTGTGTTCTATGCCTTAATAACAATGCTTCTACCTCATGTGGGCACATAATTGTTAATGGGCATCCCAATACTAGATCAACAATTTTTGTCACTAATAAGGCTGTAGCAGCTACTCCTCTTAAGGCATGGTGGTGCTCCTGATGCTACTGGGTTCAGTTGGGCAGAATAATAAGCAATTGGGTGCTGAGAAGGTCCCAAAGTCTGAGTTAAAACACCTGAAGCTATCCCTCTTCACTCATGTACATACAAAGTAAATGGCTTGTTGTAATCTGGGATGCCTAGAGCAGGGGCAGACAGGATAGCCTGTTTTAGATCTGATAGAGCTGACAAGTGTTCTGACTCTAATTTGGGGGGTTCAGGGACCGAATCCCTTGTTATTGATATAAGGGGTTTAGTAATTTTCCCATAGCAAGGAATCCATTGTCTACAAAACCCTGTTGCTCCTAAAATTGCTCTCAATTGTTTCTTAGTGGTAGAAGCACCCCTGCGCAATTAATGAGTTTATTACTGAGGTAATACCCTCTATTGCCTCTTTTGAGAGAGGATCCTGAGGAATGGAAGGAGGTGGGCTAGATTTAGTTTTAACCTGCTCAGGAACAGCCAACTTAAGTAAGCCTACAGGGGAAAAAGATGTGGCCCAAAGAGACTCCGGTATATCTTCAGGTATTACAAAGGTGGGATGCTCTTTCCCCTCCTGATTTTCTGAGAGAATTACAGGGAGTAAATTTAAAGATTCCTCAGGTACTTCCAATGATAAGGAACCATCTGGGGAGCAGGTTATTGTGGCTCTGAATTTGCATAGAAGGTTCCTCCCCAGCAAATTTAAAGAGGAGTCAGGCCTCAAAAGAAAAGAATGTTGTGCCTCTAGGGGTCCTATAGACACCATTCTAGGGGAAAGTTTTTTAACCCTTTGGGGTATTTCTGACACTTCCATTACATTCTCTGAGCCAATAGAATAACAATGTAAATCAGGTGTACTCTTTAATACAGACCTGGAAACTCTAGTGTCTAAAAGACAATCATAATAGGTGGTACCCACCTTTAAGGTAACATGGGGTTCATTAGTATGGGGGGGCAGTGGATAGGGACAACGGGTAGTAGGATATCAGGGTCCGGAAAATCAAAGGTTGTATCCCGATTCCTGTCCCCCAGTCCCCCCTGGACACCTTCATAGTATTTGGGAAGTTCCTTGGGCACTCCCCTGAGGGGCATTAGCAACCCAAGTATTTTTTGGACGAGCACCACTTAAGTTATATTGTTGTGGAGTTATTTGGTTTGAGTTATCATTTTCCAAATATCTATTCCTATAGTTATCATTCCTAAGTTGTGGTTTCCATTATCATTATTATAGTTATTTCTATAACTATCACTTCTGTAGTTATTAAACTGCAGATTCCTTCTGAGCACCTTGAGTAAAGTTCTACACTCTACCATTCTGTGGCCCTTCTTCTCACAGAATTGGCAGGTAATGGATTGATAATTAGATTCCTGGAGAGGGACAAGTGCCATTGGTGAAGTATCATGCCCTCTTTACAGTTTCACAATCTTATCTGTTAAATATGTCAATTGTTTCTCCATTTTCCCCATGAGATCATTATTCTCTTCCTCCTTTTCTTTGTTTCTCTTTGAAACATATAGAGCTGTTTTCCACAATTCTTCAAGGTCCATCTCTGGCCATCTTGGGCAATGCACTCTAAAATAAACCCTAATCACTTTGCAAGAGTTATTGACAAAGAACCTTCTAACTTGTCTTATGCAATTTTCTTTAGATAGGTCAAAATCCAGGTATCTACCCCTAAACTCGATTATCCTGTCCATGAATCTGGAGGGTGTCTCTTCCTTATTTTGCTTAAGCACATTCTCTCATTGCTGTTAGGATGGCCTCTCTACAATGGTATAGTTGCAAAAGATCCTCAGAGTCATTATAGTCCCATTCAGGATCCTGAGATGGCCAATGTGCTGCATTGCACCCCCGGGGTTTTGTTGACATGAGCAATTATTTTATTTTTCTCATGTTTAGTTAAAAAATCCTGTAGTAAGTTTTCAACGTCCTTGTAAGACGAATTATCCTGAAAAAAATATGTCTGTCATCTTTTTTGTTACTAGAAAGGGATCTTGTTCATTATTTCGTATAAATTCATTTATTTCTTCAGGAATAAATAGTATATTGTGCCTTAAAGTCACCATATCCCCGTTCCAACCTATTTCAGGTACTTCTCTTAGAGGAAACAGGCCTCTAATTGAATTTGGTACCTGAGGGTCAGTTAACTAAGATGAGTTTCTTTAGAAGGACGAGATTTCCTTTGGGCTGGAATTTGTTTTTGTGTAGAAGGAACATGAGAAACTGGGATTGCAGGGGAAGGGTCTTGGGGATTAAGTTCAGCCAAGATTTGCAGATCATGAGAGAACCAGTCTGTTAACTGAGCTATAGGAAAGGTGTTTTCCGTCTCTATTTCGGGGAAGGAAATTTCCTCAATTTTTAATGAGGTTCAGAAACAGGTCTGCCAGGTCCAGACCTGTTTCTGGTGGGGTTGCCAATTGATCCTGTAAGAAACATTTTAAATTATCCAATTGGGCTTGTATTTTAGCTTCAGAATTTTGCGTGTTTTTCTGAATTCCAGTTTCAATTAATTTTTTTATGTTAGCATCTCTAAACACAGTACTAAAGAGTACAAAAATGACATTACCTAATAATATAAAAAAATTGGAGGTATGCTGAGTTCCTCAATGTCCCTAATTCTTCAATCGCCATATAAATGTCATAGAAAGTAGTATTCATTTATATATATATATATACATAAATTATTTTCCTAGCAGGCTTCACAAAACATGTGGGGAGCAGGACAAGGCCAAGACTCTCTTTAGGTCCCCTTCACTCCTAATTAAGAGTAATCTAGACAGTTGTTCCCTGAGGGAAAGGGGATTCGTAGCTAAACACTTTCCCAGTCCTGCCACTTTGGATTTAAAAAGAGGAAAAACAGCTGATTCTATCTGATTTAAGGAGAGAGGGGGAAAAAAAGCAAATTTACTTACCTCTATAGCTGATCAAAACAAAAGATCAAAACAAAAACAAAACAAAACAAAAATAAAACGGATAGTCTCAATAAAGTTTTAGTTAATAAGATTGAGGGTATTTCATCACAATCAAGGTGGCCAGCCAAAACTGTAAAGGATAATTTTAGCATTGTGACCTAAATTATATTATTGGGTGCCATGGATATCCTAAATAATAAAATAAAAATACCCAAGTCAGTCTGAAATTTTATGGTGATTTAATTAATATAGTGGAAAGAAATTAAGAAGGGAGAAGGAAAGGGTGTAGGATTTTCTCCCACCTGGCTTGTATCGGGCAGGAAGATCAGGGGATCTAGAAAGTAAGGGTTTGGAGTGTGAAAGAGGAAGGAATCCGTCTGAACTCCAAGAGAGCTCAGCCAAGATGTCTGAACCTGAATTAGCTCAAGGGAAAACTCACTGCCAAAACCCAAATAAATGCCACCATGCCAAGATGTTGGAACGCTTAGCATGCTGCCAGCCAGACACCTCTCCAGGAAAAGAGACTGAAGAGAGTAAGTGACTTGCCCTATTTAGACAGTTTTATGTCACTTTCCTGCATCTCATCTGTACCAATGTTAGCTTAGCTTGACTTAGGACAGCCCAGGGGTCTGTCCACTGTTTCTGTACATGTCTGTTAAAGGCCATTTTCTCAAATACTTAATCCTTGAATACGGTGCAGACATTCCTGACCTTGTTAAACTAAGTAGGGTGGAGAAATGTAGAGTTCCCAAGACTTGATTCTGTTAAACCAAGTATCTCCATTGTTACTAATCAGGAGAGAGTTAAATCAGATCTTCTAAAGTACGGTCTGAGTAGGGTGGAGTAATTTTAAAATTCACAATGGAAAGTGAGTAGTTTCAGAAATTGGATGTTCAGGTGTTTGAGGAAGTCAACATATACGTCAAATTCCTTTAGTATGAGGACAGCAGTTGAGAAAGAGAAATATTGTTAACTATGTACCTACCAAACTCATAGAGGAAGGAATGGGAGTAACCTGAAGGTCTATAGACAACAGCTACCAGGATTTAATTGAGTGATAGATATAAAAACCTAAAAGGAGAGATTACTTTGAATGATGAAGACAATGGGGAATCAGTATTCCAACCCCTCCGCCTGAACCCATCCCACCCTGCTTGCCTTAATTAGAGAACCCAGGAGAATGAAAGTGCAGCTGGTACTAGAAAGAGTATCCAGAAAGGCTGCCATCAGGAAGATGTCAGCTTTCTGTAATAAGCTAGAAGATGGAAGGAGAGGAAAAGATAAAGGTAACAAAGGTAAGTGATATTTGGTTGGAACTTTGAAATGGGAGTGAAAAATAGGGTAGGGAGATGGAGGAAATGGGATTTGATTGGTAAAGGGTTCAGAATCACTGGGATATGTAGAGTATGATCAGGTGTGAGAATGTTTATCATTTAATAAAATGCAACATTCTTTTCCCAAAGGAGGCTGGATATTAGACTAGGGAAAAATAAAGCATGAGATAGAAGGCAGGCTTCCTTTCTAATTTCAACAAAAGATTTTTTACAGTCCAAGGTCTTTTATTTTGTTTTTAGAATTATTGGTTATACAAGGATACATTCCTTCTTTGGTAACATGTGATAAGCATCCTCTTTTGTGGTATCCAATCTATTTGACCAAGCTGCTTGGTAACTAGTACCTACTTTGCTTCACATAACAAACGGTTATGTGAATGATATATTACTAGTCAAATTATGAGACACACAACTGCCAGTGAAGTGTCTCACTCTGAGAGAACAAACTGCAGTTTTTCAGTCTGTTTCATGGGCTGGCTTTTTGGTGGTAGTTGCTGAGGAATTTTAAAGAAAGCTCATGCAACACTATATGTGTCTGTCTGTCTGCAAATGTATAGATATACACACATATACACATACACATGTTAGAAAAAGTTAAATTATAATATTTATATTATTGAAACCAACACTTAGTTAACGTGTTTCAAATACTATGCTGTGGGGGAAAAACAAAATAACCAACCCAAATCTTATAAAGTACAATAGTACAGGATATAATATTTCATTTTTATTTGGATATCATGACTTTAATTAAGTTGTAAACTTAAATTTTGAAGTGTTTTTAGTGCTCTCCCCTGAATATGCAGCATACAAAAAAAATTTCAAATAGGATCCTTCTTGATTCTAAATATATTAAATACTAGAGTCAAATAATTCTGTTGTGGCATAATATGGGAAACTTAAAGATTTACATTTGGAAAAAATGAGATTTCCCCCACATTTTCTGTTGTAGGTGATAAGTAGTAATGAAATGGTAGAAGACTAGAAATGAAGTAGAAAACTGATCTATACTCTGGTTAGCCCACTTAAAAAGTATTGTCTTTTAAATTAGGAAAAGTCCTTCTACTTGTTATAATTGTTGGTTCAATGCCTCAAAAAAATGACAACTATCTAAATTTATTAATCTTGGATTTTTTCCCTGCAGTATTCAGTGCTTTTTGATTCCTTATCTCTTTAAAATAAAAGCTTAAAAATCTCTTGACCAATATTCTATTCCATTCTAGTGTGTTCTGTAAATCAACTATTTTGACATCAGGGGAAGATTTATAAACTTTACAATTAAAAAAAATTTATCCCCCCTCACCTTACTCTGCATTTAATTCTCCTCATCTCAAGTTGTTCTAGATACAAAAGAAGCCTGCTTTATTCAATCACAATTCTCCAAAGGGCAAAATAGTGGGGGGGAAAAGATGAAACATCAAGTTCTTTCATGTTAACATTTTATTTAAACCAATACACGCACCATGCTTAGCTAGAGACCATTTAAAATAAACATGCAGTATGAAATAACAAAGACTGACACAAGGGAAGGAGCCAATTGTAACTGTTACACAACTACATGAAACTGTTAAGATACATGAAACTGAGCTTAATGTTTCAAGGTTCCTTAATGAAATAAGGTTGTATTAGAGCACTTCTATCATTGGAAGCCTGCCCTGGCATGTCAAGAGTTATCAAAATATTTGTTCAAGTAATCTTAGTGGGTATGGCAATTTGCAGATTAAATGAAAATTTAATTCATTCCATTAAATCTAAATAGTGTAGCTATCTAATTATTTTGATGTGTAGGAAGGTATAAGAGGAAACAATCAATATTTCTTGCTTAAGTACCTGGGATCTTTTGTTAGTAGAGAAAAGATTAATTTCTTTCCCCTCAAATATAAAATCAAATTTGACCAGAGGACTTTGAGATTGACCTTCACATGATAAAATATACAGGCTTAAATCCCAGATTTCAATGTGGTCAACTTAACCTATTGAATCAACAGAGGAAAAAGCACAATATTCAAAGAGTAATTACAAAATATGGATTATTCTATTTCTACCAAGTATTAGCATTTAAACTTTTATGAAAATATCCAAAATCACTAGTCCAACTTTATGGGTTAATTAACGATTTATGATTAGGTTTATGAGTGAAATTTAATCTAGCCATTTTTATTATAAGAGCTTAAAAAAATCCCACAAACTTTATTTATTCAATAAATTTTTAAGTAGCAAAAATCAAACTTTGTCATGAACTCCCAATACCGGAAATTTTATTCAAGGTTCAGACCTGAGCACACCAACTTTTTATGGCTGCCTGACTCCTGAAAATAGGAGTTTATATTAGGGGGGAAAGTGTTTGAGATCTTTTGCTACAAAGGCTACTAATGTTACTATAAAAATATTTGTAATTGCATTAACATTTGCTTAAATATAAGAGAGTACTTAATTGTATTAGGCATGTAGTAGACATTTCCAGAAAAAAATAAAACTGATGCTTTAAAATAAAATCTAAAACTGAATATAATAAATTGCTAATAGCCTCTTTCCCAGATTTTCTTCAGTACTGGAAAAAGAATGCTACCCAATCCTGGGAGGACATTTTGACAATACCACACAGTATCAATTGATCACCAATCATTTATTAAGTACCTATGTAATAACTGTATAATCTTCAAATGTACATGTATTTCCCACATAGGCTAAATATAGAAGGGGATAATTAATGTATCCTATATTGACAAAATGTACTGTAATAATACAAAAATTAAAGTCAACTATTTCAAAATGAATGCTAATTTGGATGGCAAGTCACCAACGTCATGCCTATGAGAAAGTGTGATCTACATTCACCTTCCCAATAGTCAAGGTCTGAAAGCGCTACCAAATGAGGGAAGAATTAAGAACTATTAAATGTAAACGTTAGATTATGGATCAGATGAGAGAATTTTGTATTAGGAAGGTGGGAAACATTTAAAAATGGAATGTAATAAATGGAGTAACAAGTCTGTGGTACGACTTTGAGGATGAAAAAAAGAGGAATGAAGACACTGTCACAAAGGAAATTTAATGATGATAATAGCTGAGATTTATATAGGGCCTTAAGGTCCACAAATTTTTTCATACATATTATCTCATTTGATCCTTTCAACAATCCTGTGAAAGTACTATGAAAATTATTTTAAAAGAGTTCTAAAATGTATTCAAACTAAAGAGTGCCTTCATTTTTATATTTTGAGAAAAATGTGTGCAGCATAGGCATTAACTGTTCCTTAAAAGTTTGACAGACTTGCAAATCTATAAGGACCAAAGTTTTATGTTATTTCCTTTGGGGCTAATTCTATTTCTGAAAAACAAATAAACAAACAAACAAACAAACTACAAGATAAAACAAAGAGAGAAAGGGGAGTCTGGTCAAAAGTCAGAGAACATTTTACTTCTGATGTTAAGTGCTAAGGAGACCAAGGTTACAGATTTAATGCCCATTTAAGAAAGTTAATTTTATAGAAGGGAAAAATCACCACTTCCTTTGAACTCAATACTATAATTAGCTGCCTTTAAATATATGTATGCCACTGGTCATAAATAGAAAATTCAGGCTTAATAATCTGGATTGCTTATCACAACCCACTACCACAACTAGAAAAACAATCAAAGCAATGACTTCACTGATGGTAGGTCAACAAGTATAAAGGATCTCAGTATAGAAGACAAAAATTTCCTATATTTTAAGATCACAGCATATCAAATGTTCTTTGACAACATTATTTCCTTTTAAGGCTGTGACCTGAGAATATTACTTCTTCAGTTAAAACTGTGCCTACATTAAATTAGCATAGTGGGTAAAATTCACTGATTGTGGAATTCCAGAATCAGGGTGTGACTTGAGTCACTGAACCTCTCCCAGCTTCAGGTTATTCATCTGTAAATGAGGATACTGGACTAGATGGCCTCTAAGATTGTTTCTAGCCCTAAATCTATGATCCTATGAATTTAAGTGACATTTATTGTTAAAGATTCCCAGACCAGAAATTGTGTATTTAAATAAAAGTTTGTGAAATTCTTAAATGCAGAAGTAATATTTTATCTGGAAGAAATAATCCTTTCTATTCTTAACTCTAACAAAACTCTTCTCTCTTTTCCATGTCTTATTTTCTGTTTCCTTTAATTTCCTGCTTTCTTATAAAAGAAGACACATGGTAAAATTTTCAGGTTATGAAAGATTCTCATTCAGTAATATTAGAAAATCTCAATAAGTCTAAATTCAGTTGGCACATATGTTTGAAAAGACAGACACAGAAATTATGAATTAAATAGAATCCATTTCAAAAATGCTTTCAGAAGATGACTAAGATATAAGAAGAAATCATTTAACTTGGTTGTTGTATAAGTGATTAACAATGTATTGGCAAGTCTTTTAAAATGCTTACTTTTAAAGGTTTTTAAGTAAACATTTTTAAAAAGACACTTTAAAGTATCTTTCATAATAGGAATATTTGATTTATGTTCATAACATGTATGAAGACTCATGATTATTCAAGTATTCATTTAGCATAGAATGTCATTCTAACAGATATCTAAAATATCATAGCATCAATATGAATTTGATTGACATATATTATTTTTGTTGACTACGACCATGGTTTAAGATCAGTACTTCTTCCTAATGTTACAAATTTAAATCAAAGACACATATAAAATCCTAACTTTCAACTGCCAAGTATTCACTAATGAGAGGAAATGGTGGGAATTTACAGAAATGAAACTGGTTTTATTAGAAATTTCAGTTATAGAATTAGACACTATAAAACATTTTACTTGGACCTTTTACAAAAGTATTAATTTCACCAAATCTGGATTACTGGCAGTGTAAAATGCTCAAGATAATTTTAAAGCTAACAAATCAAAGGCACAGTATTAATAGGTTTAAAATGACTAATACTCTTATGACATCAGGAAATATTCAAGTTATAAACAAAATAATGTTAAACATATGCTTCAAGAAATTTGGAAATAATATAACTAGTAATCAAAGTAATTTAGAAGACTAAGATGCTACTTCCAAAGAGTCAGAACTTTGTCCTTAAGTATAATTCCATAGGACTTACTACTGTTTGACAATTATGAATATTAAAGAAATGGAAGAAAAATTTAGTAAACTAAAACTAAAGAAGTTCCAGAATTAATAATTTTAAAAAAGGACTTCGAATACATGATACTCTAAAGTCATATTATTTATAGGCTCAAATTTGGTTCTTTCAAGCCTTTAAATGTATTTCACATATCTGACAAGTGCTATGCTAATATGCAGTATTTGTCAAAAGGAAGCAACTGTTGCTCATTACAAGCAAAATACCCATTTCCCAATGGTGTCTGAAAATAGTAACAAATTCTGAACCAGAAGTTATAGAAATTAGTCACAAGAGTGCAAAAATTCCCTGCAGAATATTCCACTAAACAATTACAAATATGAGGAAACACCTTTAAATTTTCATTACTATAAGAACCTCTTCGTTTGTACACACTTTGCACAACTGAAGATTTTTTTTATTTACTGCAGGAAACAAAATTGTAAATAACAGTGCATTTTTTAGGCATAAATAAGTATTTATGTCTAGTTCCAGTATGGTCAGGTTAGTACATAAATACTCAAGAGTAATAAGATGTTCACTTTAGTGGAAAAATCCAAGTTTCTCACATAACCATTCTTCAGTTAGGTCTTCTGTATTTCTTATTTCAAATACCTTAAAAGATAAAAGCTTAAGTTAAGTGTGGTGTTCATATCAAAATTTAGCTTCATGTTCTTAATGTGAACTCTGTGAACAACAAATTGGGCCTCTTTTGCAATGTGCAGTTACTGATACTTTGTTTGGGAGCATTAATTTAAAGTTATTTACCAAGCCTTAAAAAAACTGGAAGAAGTGTAAGACAGGCATTTGTTATTTACTAATAATACCCAAAATGAACCTGAACACTCAAATATTACCAAAAAATAGTTCTGAAAGTTTTATAGTCTAGGGCACTGGAGAGAGCCAGTGGAATTACTGGATTGTAGCAAACACTGACATAATGAATTAGAA